>NC_056735.1:1737109900-1737152400 GCF_019279795.1 Protopterus annectens | reverse complement strand
CAAAACACCACAGAGATTTCTGGGCATTTAAAGAAGGGTTATGCTTTCCATGGTAACACATGTAGAACATGCCATCAGTATCAGTGTCATCGCCTGACCATAGTGGAATGGTGGAACAACAGTAGTACTAACAGATATGTCAGAATAGTGCTTCTTTGCATAATAAAAGTACAAATAGCACCTAAATACCATGCAAAACAACAAAGTTCTCACACAAATCAAAAAACTAACATCAACTTTTACTGAGCAAAAAACTTTAATGAATCACTTATTTCACTACAACTAATTACATTCTTAGTCATACTTTATGGATAGATTTACAGATGACAGATTTCCGTTACATCTTGAAGCTCAGAGAAGATGGTAGTTGTCCTTGGGGATGTTTATATTACTAATAAAATGGTGTCACTCTTACAAAAATGTCTGGTATATGGTAATTTTAAATAAGATGTGTTGTTTATAAACTTTGGAAATAAAGCTCCATTTGCTATCATTGTGTAATTTGGCTGCACAGCTAGCCTTTGTGAATGCAGGAAATGCCCAACGTTAGAGCATGGTTAGGCCATTAAAAGTGACCTTGCTGCCAGGACGATGGCAAGGGCATAAAGCAAACTCATGGCTTCCTGAAGCATCCCCCCCTCCAGACCAGTGTTACCTCGATTCAGGGCAACATTCACAGTAGCCAGGATCAGCAGACAGATCAAGAAAAAAAAAAAAAAAAAAAAAAAAGACTCCTAGGAAAAAAATGACTGCTTAAGCATGGTCTATTATGAGGCTTTTGCACTGGATACTGCTGTTCAAAATCTACTACTTAACCTTTCTGAATTCCAAAGTTAGAATGTTCCCATACCCTCTTCTCTTTCGACGACAACTGCAATACTATTACATTATCAAAACTCTCAAAGTGTGTCAATTTATTAAATGCCCAGACTAAAGAATCGATGACTGCACCCCATTAACCTCCACCAATAACCTCTAAACTGCCAAAAAGACATCCATTTTTTCTTTGCTGCAAAAATATGCCAGTTACTCTCTTGAAACATAACATCCTTCCTTCACTTGCTCAACAACTGGCTATAATATTTCACCACCATTCACTCCACATTCCTGAACTGTAACTCGGCCTATTCTCTTTTCCATTTTGAAAGTTTCTTTCAGAAAATTGCCTTGGTTCTATGGGATTCACCTCCCCCTCCGTTATCATGTCTGTTGTATTCCTCTTTTTTGAAAACCTACCCATTTTGTCAAAGTTTTAACCTAGCTTCTCATCCCTCTTCCACTATTTTCCCATTGTTTGGCCTCCAACCTCTACCTTCACATCCTCTCTCTCTCTTTCTTGAGATAACACTCTTTACTCTTCCTTCTCATCTCTTACTTTTTATACTAATGCTCTTTCCTTGCTGAGGTACTTCAGAATCAAACTTTGTAAACATCTGTAAAGCATGTAATTCAAGTATGTTACATGCTATGTGACTCTGGTCTGGATTACGGATGAAAACTGACATTAGCCCTTCCGAATTACCCAGTTAACAAATAAATCCTGGGTAAATCAGCTGACATGTTAAGTACACATCTGGTATCTATGTCCAGTTTCTTTTTTGTACTTATTCTTCCTTTATTTGCTTCCATTTTATGAGAATCAGCAGAGTACATGCTTTGTAGAAGATAAAAACCATGAGATATCCTCCCAACCTGCTTTTACTTGCAACAGCAGCTAGTCATACCTCTCAACTTCTTGGCACAAGAACTCTAAAGTAGCCTAAAATAATCAGGGGACAAAGGCCCAAAAATAAGGACAGACTTTAAATATTGCACTTACAAACTTAGAAATGTGCTAGAATAGCAGGATTTAAATTAGCATGTATTTTCTGAAGGATATGCATTGTGAAATTCAAATGTATGTTAATCTATTGACATCGATCCTCATAGATTTGCAAGAAAACTACAAATTTTATGAGGATCAGACCAAAAATATATGGGAAAATCTGAATATTCTGTGAAAATCTGGACAGTTGAGGGGTATGGCTTCTAGTGAGTTTCAGCCTTTCACAGGACTCCACAAATGCATGTGAACAAAATATCCTTAGCACATTTAGGTAGTGAGAGTGCTGACCTGCATAACTTACTGCACTCACTTCCTTGTCCTATATGACAACTGGCAATCCTATTCCAGTTCATATGAGCCTTTCTATGCATATATTTATTTATTTATTATTTGTTCACTGGGAAAGTCCAACTTGGAACAAAGCCAATTTTCAGCGGAGGTCTGGGGAGAAATGCTCCACACACGTCTTTGTAACGTGGGAGGAAACAGGAGCACCTGGAAACTACTCACACAAACACAGGGAGGAGATGCAGACTCCACACAGAAGGCACTCCAGCCGATAATTGAACCAGTGATCCTCTTGCTACCGCTGCAACACTGCACCTTCCATTTTAGCCATCCAATAGCCTATTTTTATTGTCTGGGTTACAAGTTTTTCCCTTAAGAACTAGTCTTAACTAAATTTCACTTAGGAGGAGGCTTGTGGAAAAAAGTCATAAAGTTTAAGTTCATCATTGCCCACAATATGAAAAGTTTGCAACATCACTACAAACATAAGCTTGTCATACCTCAACCTCTCAGAGCTAGCAATCTGGACATATCCAGAAATAATGAGGGGGCAATGGCCCAAAAATATGGACAGATTTTAACTACTGCTCCTATAAAAACTTAGAATGTTGCTAGAATATCAGATTTTGCATTATTATTACATATTTTCTGTAGGATATGAACACTGAAACTGAAATGTCTGCCATTACTTAGTATTATTTAGTGGCTTCAGTTCTCAACGATGTGCAGAAAACCACAATTTTTATGAGGAAGAGACAGAAAATATGAGGCAAAAATCTGGACAGTTGAGCGGTACAGAGCTTGTCCAGTTTGTTGATCCTCAGACACCTACATTCCTTCTTTCAAACATATTTGCTGCAGTACGAAGCTCTGGCCCACTGTTGTAGATAATTTTTTGGCAGACTTGCACTTCAATAAGATTACATTCTTCAGGTGACTTTTGCTTGATTTTAAAGGGATAATGGTCTTTCAGAGCCACACTGACCTGGGAAGCAATCCAATAGTCAATGCAGTGTTTTTCCCGTCACTTTCACTACTGTAGTGCAACCATGTCAAGTTACAGTTGGGATGGTCAAACCACCAACATGGGGTGCAGGGGACTTTTCCCTCTGCTTCAGCAAACAATTTTTGTCTTGTTTTATGCTTTCTGGCTTGTGCTTTGTCATATTAAAAAAGTATAGCATGTGATTCTTTGTAAGACTCAGTGGAATGCAAGGAAAGCTATTTTGTGCAATCAGTAGGATTTATCATACTTCTTGTAACCTCCACTTATACACTGGTGGAAATTTTCCACAAGGGCCTTCCATTTCTTGGGCTGCTGCAGGCCCACCTTTCCCTTTCAGCTTCACCAGTGCACATATGTATATGGAGTGCAATTAGACCAATAAAATGCAGCTCCTCTTGTTACATCTGCTGCACGCTGACCTGCCACATCTCCCTGTTGATAATTGAGTTGTGCTGTACTTTTCAATACAAATCTGTTGCTCAACTCTTACCAATTACATCTGGTACAAAACTATACAGTGACTATTTTTAACAAGGCACAACCTAAACTACTGAGTTGTTCGCTGTATACAGATCTATTTGCACATTATGGGTGTTGTAGAATGCACTAAATCCTTGCTTCTTAGCTTTCCATTTTAAAGGGGCTTTAAATGCAATGCGACTTACACAAACAGCAAAGTTAAACAAGTGGAAAAATTATGTGCTGTTAAAACAAACCTTTAATCTTTGACAAGTTCTCTAGCTTGGAAAATATCCCATTAGCTGCACATTACTCATTACTCCTGACTTTTTCATCTTGACAGAAATGCCTAACTCTTGTTCTAATCTGCTCTTGTGTCACTGATTCTGATACAGTGCAGCAAATGTTCCATTCTTCACCTAGTTCTTCATTAACTAGTCTCAAATACGGACAGGCATGGGTATGCAACCAGATTTAATTCTTCTATTTTATCACACATGACCGTCTTTGGGAAACCATGGTAAAAGTGGTTTTACTAGCTATTTTCAAAGGGGGGCACAGCTGTCTTTTGCTTCTCTCTTGATCAACAGACTGATCTTTGCTTGACAAAGTAGCCTCCCTCTGCTGAACATCCAGACCCCAATGTGCAACAGTCTGCATTCTCCCCTTCTTATTCCAGCTGCTGACATATCCGAGGTCCTGCATCATCTTCATTCAATGCTGCTTCACACTGCACCCTTTACTAAATTATGTAAAAGCCTACTTCTGCTGAGCTATGATGCATGCCTTTTCAATAGGATTTAATAAAATGAAACAAAAAAATCTCACCATAACAAGCAAAGCTCTCATCAGGGTAGCAAGCAAATAACTTTCCAAGTGTAGAAGTGCACATCTGCTTTTCTGTTTTTGTGATGTACAAATCGTTTCCTGATAACTCTGACTGATTTGTGATAATAAATAATCTATAAGATGCTTCTTCAATCTATTCAGTGGAACCTCTATTAGAATACAAGGTTTCATCTGGACCAAATACAGATATATTGCTAAGGCATTCATTTTTAATGCACGTGTCAAAATATATTGGAAATGGGAGCAAACTCCATCTGTTTCTTTTAAGCTTTTCAGTTTGAGGCAGCCTACATATCTTAAAAGATCTGTGCAGATGTGATTGTACAGATCTCTAGTCAGACTATTTAAGAGGAAAGTATGGAGTTTTAGAAGCCAAGATATGAAATCCGACATGTGCATACATTAACAAATAAGGCAAAAGGCATGTATGATGCAGCTACTGACAAAAATGGCAACCTGTGGTTATACAGTACAGAAGAGAAAGGTAAACGGTGAAAACAGTTTCCCTACAAGGGTATTAACAAGAAAATTACAAGGGTATTAACAAGAAAATTCCTCATTTGCTGTGGAATGCAGATAAAGGGATGGTATATAAATGGGAGTAGCAAACAATTTAAGGGGGAACTAAAGTCAGATGTCAGAAAGCATTCCTTGCTGATCCAGTGGTGGACTACTGGCATATGCTTTTTACTTTGTCACAGACTTTTTGCTGTTGTACTTAAATGGTTACAGATGCAAGGACAGCAGGTGTCAAAGGAAGGGGCAGTCAATTAACAGTTTCAAATGAGTTCTGGGCCTTTTTCAGTTGGAAATTTCACTTGTGCAGACAAATTTGCATTCTACATATTAGTAACACATTAGAAATCACTAAGTGTTTCTAATTACATTTTAACTTCTTATACCCCAACATAGCCACTGAATGTTATTTTTCATTCTCTTTGCCCTCCTTCCATAATGAAGTTTGGGGTCCCTATAGTATAACACAGCCTGGACATCATAACGTTTTCTTCCACTTAGCATTTTAATAGTGCTGCAAGTCACAGGAATTTTTGTCTATTAAAGAAGAATCACTGATTTATTTTAAATAAATTCCTCTCATTTGTGCTTACTTTAACCTGGTAAATGCTTTCCTGGTACAATCAGATTTGCTTTTTTTTTTTTGCTCTCTCTGTCCCCACAGTCTGTCAGTCTGCCCATTTGTTCTACAAAACTAAGGTCACAGCTGACCAGGAAGGTCTATAACTTAGACAGCCACTGGAGCGGTTTGAGGCTTTCAAATTATGGGTCTAACCCCTGCACACAAACAACCAAACACTGACAAGGGGCCCGAGTAGGCTGACCATGAGGGGCATTCTATTGAAGGGGCAGCCCTACAGAACAAATGGGTCAATTAGCTGTGAGGGGCTGATGACAAACAGTGGTACCAAAGAAAGCAACAATAAATAATTTATATAAACAAACAACTCAGAGTGCTCCAAATGATACCAGTTAATTTTATCATTTGCATTTAAAGGTGGTGTAGGTCCTTGGAATGGTTGTAATGGATCATTTCCACCACGCTCTGACATTTCTCTTGCAATACCACATGACACCAGTGCATCTGTGGGGGTGGGGAGACAGCATACCCTTTCCATTTTCTGCATGAAATAAAGTGCTACACTTTGGTATCAACTCCTCCACAAAAAAACAGAGAATGAGACTTTCTGTATTATGATTACTTGATTCATGTTTTGGCCATTTTCTCTCTCATAGTTTTTGGGATAAAAAACACAATACCTAGTAGTCACTGTTTACTCGGACAAAAGTTAACCTGCCAACGCTCCTTCCAGTCATTCACAAAATTTCCTTTTTTCAGTTTTCTTGTGTTGTGCTTTCTTGCATTTAAAACTCATTAAGACAACTTCAGCCATTAAAACCTCTACACCATAAACATTTAACAACCTAGTTTACTTCATGATGCACTGGTACAAGCTGCATTCTGTAGTTCTGGATTTGATTTCTGCAATCTCCACTTGCAAACCATACAACTGAGCAGATCAGCTAACAAAACAGTACTGTCAAGCTGCACCTGGCTAACAAGTGAATAAAATAAATTGGATTTACTCACTTAAATCAAAATGCATATATGTTGATGTCAATAACTTCAACAGCAAAAGGTCAACAATGCAAGCATCAGTACCATCAGTATGTATGCATGAGGAATACCTTGTCAGCATGCAAACTAAACAGCAAAAAAAATTGTAAAGAACTTTTTTTTGCAGGAAGGCAAGTTCCCCTGTGTCACCCCCATCTCCGGCCAATTTAATATATTAACTCCAAGACTGCACATCCCCAGAGATTGTTAATAATGCACACCTGTTGACCATCTGTTCTGCTAACCAAAGTGCATTGACAAAACAGATGTTGACACTAGGTAGTTTTAATTATTATATCCGCTCCCATATATGCTACTTTTGGTGGTGTAAGCAGGAGCTTGGGAAATAAAACATTTACCATCAGGTACCTGGGATATGAAACACTTACAGAATGCGTGTCCAGTACAGGTGTAAGAGGCATGCAGTTTATATAACCTTATTACATTCTATTTATAGCTGGTGTTTTATAGGTACAGTTAAGTATATGAAAAGAATACATGTCAAAGAAACGCAGTTACATACTAATACAGAATGCACAAATGCAAAAAGGCTAGCAGTACGTTACTATCAACTTGGGCCTAACTCACAGTTGACATTTCAACAGAGTTTGAAGTTCTGCTTGACGTCTTTCCAGAAAAAAAAATTGTGATGGATTTCTCTTTTAAAGGAAGGTAGTCTGTTTCAGGTACTGGTGAACATAGCTTATAATGTGCATTCATCCCTGCAGCTTTGGCTGGCTGAATTTTTATCAGCTACTGGTTTGTAAATCAACATGGGCCATTTATGATGTACCACTCAGTGGCCTCTTCCTGTTTGAAGATCTGAGGCAAACTTTGACATCCTGTGGTAAGCTTGCTGCCACTGTAGCTATAAGGTGGAACCTAAGCTGGTGAGGATACCTGAGAAAAGACTGGGTAGAAGAAAGCCCTTAGTTTTCACTAGGAAGGCCTATGAGGTCAAACTTACAGAACATTTCAAGTTGCTAATTTTTGTTGAGGATTGCTGCAGTGATGTGGTGGCTAAATTTCCTAAGGATCCAGGCTATTTGTAGTTTAAATGCAACTCACCAATCCTGGTCTTTGGTAAAGTTCTTTAGTTCAGTAGACAAGAATCAATACCTTCCACGAGACACTGTGCCACGAGGCAGTGTGCATATAAGGCATACTTTTGTTTTCCTTTTTCACCTTACAGTGTCTCTTGAACTTCTGTCTTAACATCTTTAAAGGTATATGTGCTTTAAGGGCTCCTTCCCACTTTGCTGGGCTTCATGGATTTTCCACCCAAAGTTGGGAATAAACTGAACTTCGTGATTTACAATTTCTAGTACAATGGCAAATTAACTTGAAGACATTTCCTGGAGACATACCTTTCACCACTGGCATTCTGGACAAAGCCAAAAAAAAAATGGGGGACAAAGGCCCAAAATCAGGGACAGACTAAAATATTGCATGTATAAACTTATAAAATCATTAGAATAGGTTTTGTATTAATATGCAAAGATTTGAAGTACAAAACTCAAGTATCCATCATTATGTAGCGAATGTAATCCTGAATGACCTGCCAAAATCCACAAAGTTTATGCAGTACAGTCCACAAATATGAGGTGAAACTTTAAGCATTCTGCAAAATTCTGGACAGTTGACAGGTATGCCTAGAGACCATATCCACACCACCCATAAATGAATAAAGCAAAAAGTTCTCCTCCATTTCTGAGTTTACTGCTGACACCATACAAAAACATTCAAATAACTGGACAGATGCAAGGTGATGTACAGTCAGCTTTTTCAACTTCACTTTCACACTCAATGGCTACTGAAACTAGACCACAAGATTCACATACTAGTACTCTGAACAAGGCTAAGGATGCTAATTTCTTTAAGAAACATCAGTATATTACACATATTGTAGGCTGGTCAAACATAGAAAAGGAATATCTGCTAATTTAAGTAGTTTTTACACAACATCTTCTTCATTGGAAAGTTATACTTCATAACATTGTCAGAATTGTGCATGAACCACTATTTTGCATGCACATTTGGAGATGGTGGTGATAAACTCATTGAATTTATTACTGTACTAAGATATACTGACCATGCATTTGCTCTATGCCATATGTATTTTCCAGGAATGTTTTTAGGGCCTAGAGATGAAACATTAGATGATGCATATATGCATGAGCAGGGCAAGCTTTAGCAGAAGCCTATATATATGAGCAGGGCAAGCCTTAGCAGAAAAGTAAGCCTATGTAAAAGGCTCCATGCTATTCCCCAACTTCGTACCAGTCTGTGTCAGCACCATCACCCAGTGTCTCACTCCTTCCAGATTTTTTTTCCCTACATTTTGCTCTATTTTTAGCATTCTTCCTTTATCAATTTAACAGATCTTAACTGGACAAGATTGCAGTACAAGAAATACAGAATAATTGAGTTATTCTAGGGGGGTGGAGGCCAGTAGACTATCACAAGCCACAGCATTGTAGATACTCTGAAGTGCATTTTAGAGCTTTTTGGTCCACAGATCTTTTGACTTCGGGAAAGCCTGAATAAAAATAATGAATGAGAAAAGAAATTCAGTCTATTTTCTTTCAAATAACAAATAAGTTGTGTTCAAGGCTTAATGTTCAATGCTGTCAAAATAACCGTTCCCAGTGAACTGGAAAGACAAATGCTTATGAGGACAAATAAATCATACCTGCAATTAATGTCCGAGACTCTACCTCCCCTCAAAAAGACTGCCATCTTCTGTATACTCCCCTATGGTGTTAGATTGGAATGCAATGGATAGAAAAAAATGACTGCAGTTGTATAGTTCAAGATGCTGCAGTCATATGTATGAACAGCATTCATCTTCTTCCCTACCACCTAAAAGTCAGCCACCTTCTCTGTAACCCGCTGACAAATGACTGAGATAAAAGTGAAACAAATTGCCCCAGTAATACATTTCAACTTGCTGTTAGACATACATAGTGCACCTCCTTTCTCCTACCCTACCCCAAAAGATGTATGATGCTTGATTGTAAAGAAGGTGAAGAGAAAACAAGGATCATGGCAATGTATTCTGATTTGTCGATCCTAGACAGTGCAATGATTCTAGACAAGCTATAGCAAACTTCAGTGCAAATGTATGAGGTTTGATTATGAGCAAAGGTAAAAAAATAATAAACACATTGATCCCACCCTCAACACAAGCTACAGTGGCCTTCTGTGCCTACCACTGATGGGGTGAGGGGTGGAATTTTAGACTTTTTGGAGTCCATGGTTGAAGATGGGGCCTTTTGTCAAAATGCACTTATATGGACAGGGGTGTGAGAGCCACCAGGATCAGGAACAAATACAAGTTATAATCCATGG
This sequence comes from Protopterus annectens, assembly GCF_019279795.1. Classification (NCBI taxonomy): domain Eukaryota; kingdom Metazoa; phylum Chordata; order Ceratodontiformes; family Protopteridae; genus Protopterus; species Protopterus annectens. Next base: position 1,737,142,488 of record NC_056735.1, on the reverse strand, counting down.
TATAGCAAAGTCACAATCGAAAATAAAAAGTAGCAAGAAGAAGGAAAACTCTGCAACTCTACAAAAGTCTTTTATTAAACAAACTTTTCACATTGGTTTGGCTGTGTCTTCCACTTCCTGTGAATGCTACAATTTAATGCAGAGCCACTAAGATCTCAGAATTTCTGTCTGTCTACATTTTCTGTGATGCACTTAGCACCTTATTTTTGAAAGACAGTTACAATAACCTTCTGCAATCCATCTTCTTACTCCCCATGTAAACAGTACTCGAACATAAATACATTTCAACAAAGCATCATTTGAGCAAATGTTAATACCCAGAGCTAATAAATATGCAAACTCCACATTCAATCAAATTCTCATTTGAAAATGCATACCTTTGAGAATTTACACTTCAAAAATTCATCTTTGGCCAATTGAGGAAAAGGACAAATAAAATACTTTTTTATTAAAAATAAATCAGTCAAGTGCTTTTGTCTTTACAAGGATATAACTTCTGAAAGCTCTTACTGATTCTTCTTTAATGCCAAGATACTGGTCTGGAGATACACCAAACCAGACCATGTTGTAAGCATGATGTTACTGTGATAGAACATTGAACTCCCACTGGCATGTACTGCTATAAGGGGCACAACTGAGTGTTTTAAGCTGCGTTCCTAGACACTTTTGACCACCTCCTTGCTGAATCACACTGTCCCTAATGCATATCCTCACACGCACATTTCAGACAGGATGCTTAAATGTATAATTAGTCATATAAACAGAGTAGACAGAAATGTTTCCCATTCATAATGCCAACATCTGTGCATTCCATGTATTTATCTAATTAACTCAATAACAAAAACGGGTATGAGGTAAACTGCGAGCCGTGAAAATATTTAAGCGCTTTCATCATCCAGTTCAAATTGACTTATTCAGCATATCCAAAATGGTGTACAGACACTTTATATAACCTGATGTAATTAATTAACATATACAAAATGTCCCTATCATCAATTAAAATCCTGAAATTTAAAGCAGTATGTATGTATATAAAATAATAGCAGCATAATAAATCCTTTTATCTTCAAATGGCACTTTTTGTAAGTAAAAACACACACTAGATAAACTGCATTAAAAATTATTAAAAATGATTTACTTAATTTCACACATGAAATTCAAATTTAAGCTTGAGGTAACTGGCAAGGGATACAACCTCATTCAATCCAGGGGACCTTGTGGCATTAACCCTAAGTTGCCACATCAACTCTTTGCATTCTAAAGATAATTCACTGGGTCCCCCCTCTTTCATCAACTTCTACATGTTCCAGTACTGAAAATTTAAAATTATGTTCTGGAAACTTAAGATGTTTGGCCAAAGCACTGTTGATGTAGCCCCTACTAATGTCATACACATGTTGATAAATACGCAATCTAAAGGTGTTTTTTGTTTTCCCTATGTAGTACCTTTGACACACTTGACACAATGCGATGTAAACAACATTTCTGGTTTCAGAATTACTTTTGTACCTGGACCTAATTGTTCCATACTGTGGTATGTCCACCCTGTCACCTTCTAAGATGTACTTGCATTGCGAGCAATGTCCGCACTTTCTCGTTTATTCATTGTTTGAGAGTCTCACCCCTGCCTTTTTCACGTCCAGCATATTTTTAATATAACCAATGGTTTAATCACCTTACAGCTCACCTGTTCATCATTTTTTAAAATAAACCAATTTTTAATCAATATATCTCTAAAGTATGAAAACTATGAGTTAACTGTCATAATCAAGGTGTTATTATAGGTGTTACTGTTGTCCCCAGTAGTCACAGTGTTGTCATCTTTGTTCACCAACTCGTCACCAACCAAGACCCAACAATGGGTAAAAGTGACCAGACATTCTCTTGTTAGTAACCTCTTCTAAAATTGGCACCACAAACTCTTATGGGTATCCTCTTCTTATCAACATACCCAATAAAACATCCCTTTCATAATAAAATGTGCCCAACTCGCTAACCATTCTAGTGAGCTGTACCCCTTGTCCCTTGACAAGGGATCTTTTTTGATGTACAGGATGACCACTTTCAAAATGTAAAAAGGTGTTCGTGTATGTTGGTTTTCTATATATAGTTGTGGTAAAATTCAGCTGTCTGTTCTTCCTGACCTGGATATCCAAATAGTTGATGGTGTCTGAGTTGGTGTCCATAGTAAAACATAAAAATGAAGTGTTTGTATTAAGAAAGAGAAGAAACTCTCTTAGCTGGTCCTGGTTACCTCCCCAGAAAATCAAGATGTCATCCAGGTATCTACCATAAAACTTACAATATTTATAACCTTCAGACTGAAAAACACTGGTCAACTCCCATTGTGTCAAAACAATGTTTGCAAACACTGGGGTGCATGCCGCCCCCATGGCAACTCCTGATGTCTGTCTAAATAATTGTCCCTCAAAAATAATATAGTTGTTTTCTAGGACAAGTTCCACCAGGGTCCTAAAAGTAAGTATCCCATTATGTGCAAAATGAGTATTTCCACACACAAAAAAATCATAGAACAGTTTAACACCTTCAAGATGTGGTATGACATTAAAGAGTTCTTTCACATCAGTTGTCACTAAAATTATGCCATCACTGTATAAATCCTGTTTTATCTTTCTCAAACAGTCCCGTGAGTCTTTTATAATATGGAAAAATTTATTAAGACTGTTTTTTAACTGAAAATCAAGAAACTTGGCTATGGTCAGAGTTTTTGAGGCCTTATCATCTATTACTGGTCTTAGGGGAGGGTTGGTGGCAGCCTTTTGAATCTTGGGGATTCCAAATATCGTTGGAATCCTGGGATTACTCTATAACAATCATACTCATTTCCTGAGATTTGATCATTGAATAACACTTCGTACAATGTGGTGTCTATACTTCTATATGCAATGTTGAGTTCATTGAGGGACACTTGTTCATATCCGTCCCCATACAAATGGCTCAACATGTTATCCACATATAGTTGTTCATCCATAACCACCAACCCACCCCCTTTATCGGGCTTCATAACCCCGATTGATCTATTGTTATAAATAATAGATAAATTATATTCTTCTTCAGTCAAATTACCTTTTCCCCTTGGGATTTTTTGACATTTACATACAGTCCTTATATCGTTGGTACACATCATTTCAAAAAGTTGCAAGGTCGGGGGGGGGGGGTTGAAAATACTGTTTTCTTTACATAATGAAACACTGATTGCTATGTTCAGCATTCATAACCACACTGAGGTTGAGCTTCCTCATATAGAACATAAAATCCAGTAATGTTCTATCTACACTTGCATTCTTCAGGGGTACAAAATTAAGTCCCTTCTGGAACAAGTTGGCGCAATCCTTTGCGACCTGGAAACTTCTCAAGTTGTACATTTTTAAATCCTGGTGTTTATTGTCTATAACATTACAATTCATGTTTTTTGAAGTAGAACCTGCATCACTAAATCCATTATCTCCCAGTTCCCAGCATTTCCCTTTCCTCTCCCCCTCCTCCATGTCCCATATCCACCTCTCCCCGACCATGGCCATTCCAGGGACTTCTGGTATATGGCCGATTGTTGTTGTAATTGTGCTGTAAATTAAGGATTCTCTCGATCTCCTGGGTGGGGGGTGCCTAAAGAGACATTCTCCTGATTAACATTTTCATCATAATATTCAATGCTTGTATCCCTTGCTTCTCTCTCATGTACAGAAACTCATCTGTAACATCTCCTTGCTCAAAATTAATAACATTTCTGCCTTTGGGCAGAGGATAATCTTGTCCTAATTCATATGGTCTTTTATCCCTTTCTAGCTTCATATATATATATATATTTATATATATTTCTCTAATTAATAAAATATAAAAATAAATTAAATGAAGTGAAATGTTTCTGTACAAACCAATGAGGATTAGAGGTACATACTCAGCTGAGCAGCTCCTACGTGTACACAAAGTGGATCAATTTGAGGCAACAGAATTCTGAAGTCATCTGACTTTTCACACCACACCGGTAGCACAGCCATAGAAACTCGGCTGTTTACTTCTACCTCACAAAAGAAAAACAATAACTCAAGCACAGACCCAGACAGTAACTCTTTTTATCTTATCTAACAAATGGAATTTGATTATTTATTTGATTTTGTAAAAAATAATCTCATCTACCTTCACTCACTTCATCTTCTGGTCACCTCCTCACACGGTCTACCTTGCAAATCAAATGGCACAAATAGACAGTCTTTATAGCAAGTGTGCACAATGCATTCTAGAAAGTGTTGCCCCTCTGCTACCTATTGCCATTACGGCTTAGAAGCACAGACTGCATTTTCTACTATGCATTACAAGCAGCAAATAAACTTTTCTACACATTTTTTGTAAGAAAAGCAAAAAGGAAAAGAACTGTCACAGGCCACTGCCTTGAATAATGGCTCAAGCAGCTCCCAAAGGAAGCCTAGATTCCTTAGCAATACGGGGGGGGGGGCAAGTTTAACTTGCACCGGGCTTTTTTTATGAGATGAGCCTGGAGAGACAGCTCCATGAGCATCCACTTTTAATCCAGCCTTGCTGTTTTTCCTTACTGTATTGTGGTTTACTTGAAAAATCTTAGAAGCAAAAATAAGCAAGCAATTTAAAAAAAAAAAGTGTGCCAAACATCTATCAATTATTTATTTATTGCATTTGTTTACCGGGAAGGTCCACTGGGCCCAGGTGAGCCCATTTTCAGTGGAGGCCCAGGGAGAAAAGCTCCACATGACATTAAACATACTGAAAATTACAATAAAGATAGAAAGCTAGTTACATAGATAGCTAGAAGGAAAATACATATAAATACAGACATATAGTTACAGTGACATACATAGCTAGAAGACAGTGCAGTAAACAATCTTAGGCATTGATAACTGTGATATTAGAACATGCAGAGTACCTACATATTGACTAGGTGAGTGGATAGAGGAGGCATGAAGTGGGAGAGGCACAGTAGGGGAAGAAAGTGAGAGGGTTATTTTTGGCATTGGCATAACCAGCAGGAGGAGAGGTGTTGTCTAAGAGATTTTTTAAAGAGTGGAGGGTAGGTGATGGAGATTATTGTGGTTGGGAGGGTATTCCAAAGTTTGGAAACAGTGAAGGAATAGAGCATTTCACCAGCTGAGAGGTGGGGTTTGTCTACCTTAATCAGTGTTTTATTTTCTGATCTAAGAGGTCTATTTGGTTGGTACAATGATAGTAAGGAGGAGAAAAAGAGACATGCTGTGGGTTAACGTATCATTTTATGTGCAGTAGTTGAGATAGAGTGGTAGCTCTATCCAGTTTAGTTGTTGTAGTGAGGAACAGTGGTGTGATGAGGATCTAGCATTGGTTGCAAATCTGGTGACCTTATTGTAACACGAGTTGAGCTTTGTTTTAAGTGATGAATGGATATTTGTGAGTATGGGGGCACCATATAGCAGGGATGGAAGTAGAAAGGCTGAGGCTAGAGTCTTTTTAGCAGTGTTGTTGAGGTAATAGTTATGTCTACAAAGGGTGCCCAGTTTCTGATGTGTTTTTTTGATGCTCTTGAGTATGTGGAAATGAAATGTTAGGGTTTCGTCAATAATGACTCCTAGTAGTTTAGTACTAGAGACTACTTTAATGGTGGTATTATTTTGGGAGTGGCTAGAGAATTGAGTTCTATTTAGAGAGGTTGTTTTTTTGGGAGTGAATAGGATCAGTTTAGTCATGTTTGGGTTGAGAACTTGGTGATTGCAGGACATCCATTTTTCAATGGATGTGAAGGCATTTTGTGTTAGTAGTTGCAACTCAGAAGGGGTTTTAGCAGTGCAGATGATTGTTGAATCATCTGCATATTGGATCACAGTGCCATGTTTAAGGGAGGTATGGAAGTTATTAATGAATATATTGAATAGAATGGGGCCTAGCATGGAGCCTTGGGGGGGCACCTGTGGAGATGCAGAAGAAGGGGGAACAGAACTGCTGCCATTTAGTTGACTAATATCTGCCAGACAGGTAGCTTGAGAACCAATTTAGGGTTGGGGGTGTGAGACCTAGATTTCTGAGTTTAGAGAGTAAAATGGAGTGTGAAATGGTATCGCAAGCTTTTGAAAGGTCAAGGAATAGTGTGGAGATGATCAGATTGGAATCACGTGCCTGATTTACTGTACCCATAAAGGAGATGAGAGCTGTGTTGGTGCTATGGCCTGGTCTAAAGCCATGTTGGGTTGGGGTGAGAAGTTGGTTATTAATTAAATGGTTGAAAAGTTGGGTATGGACACAGTTCTCTAATATTTTGAAATGGGAGAGAATAGCTATGGGCCAAAAGTTGGAGATGTCTGCATTTTTTCCACCTTTGTGCAGAGGAAGGATGTAGGCTTTCTTCCAGATATTAGGTATGTGGGATTCTTGGATTGATCTGTTGATAAGTATACTAGTGGGGTAAGCGATGGAGCATGCGGATATTTTTAGGAATTCAACAGGTAAGTTGTCAGGCGCACAGGTGAAAGGTTTAAGTTTTAGAAGGAGTTTTTTATGGTGCATGTGGGTATGGGAGAGAAAGAAAAATGTGGTAGAGAGGGTGGTTTAAGATGAGTAGGTTGTTGGTCTGATGAGTTTGGGTTAGGAGGAGGGAAAGTGGTGGCCAGCTTGGCAAAAGTGTTAATGAAATAAGAGATAGAGAGAGGCTATATCAGTGGGGCTATTATCAGGGTATGGGCAAGGATTGGTGTTACAGCCTGTGTGAATAAGGGAATTTATTGCCCCCCAGAATTTTTGTGGGTTTAGCCTATGCTGGTCCTGTAGTTTATGGAAGTATTTCTTTTTGTTTTTGGTTACCTGCAGTTTGGCTTGATTACGTAGTTGTTTGTACAGAGTGTGGTCAGCTGGGTTTTTATATTTTTGCCATGATTTCCAAGCTTTGTCTCTAGTGGACATGATTTGTTTTCTGGCTTTGGTGAGCCAAGTGGCATGATTAGTCTCAACTCTTTTTAGTCGTGGTGATGCTACCCTATCGAAGATTTTGAGAAATGTTGAATTGAATAATTCAACTGCATCATCAAGAGGAATACTTTTTAGTGGTGCCCAGTTAGTATGCTGTAAAATTTCATTTAGGGTTTCTGGAGAGAATTGGGATAGGTCTATAGTTTGTTTTAATTGGTGGTTACTAATAGTTGTCTAGGTTTTTCGTATAATGAAGGCTGGTAAGTGGGCACTAATGCTGTTTAGTAATGTTCCAAAAGTGAAGATCTTATTTGGGTCATATACAAGGATCCAATCTAAGACCAAGCCTTGGTTCATTTTGGTATTTGGCCTAGTTATATCAGAGATAAGTGTAGTTGAATATGTTGTTAGTTTGGAGATTATGGTTAGTGATATATAACCAATCAATGTTTACATCCCCTAGGATGACGGTTTAATTATGAATATGTTTGGATGACCAAGCTAGAATATCCTCTAGAATGGGAATGTTGTTACCTGGGGGAATGTATAACACTATGACGCAGAGGGTTTTGCAGTTATTTAGTTTTAGGAGGGTTACTAAAAGTTCTGCTGAGGAGAACTGTGGAATGGGTTTAGTGAAAGGGACTATTGTGTAGATATTTGGGTATATCAAGGTAACGCCACCACCTTTTCTGTGTGGTCTGTCGTTCCTGAGGCATGCATGCATAGTTGGGGGTAGGAATTCTGTGTCGTTGATGAATGGTTTAAGCCAAGTCTCTGTTATGGCAGTGAAATATGGTTTGTTTTGGTGTAACCATGCATGGAAATGGGAAATTTTATTTCTGATCCTTTGTAGGTCGATGGCAGTGAAGTTTAAGCTTTTTATGGAGTTGGGTTGATTATGGAGTTTAGACTGTGGTCCTGGGTTTGGGTGTATGTCTCCATATATTATTAAGTTAGAAAGGGTGGTTTGATTTATAGGGTGTTGTTTTTTAGTATTATGGTGGAAGTCTAGTTTGGGATGATTATAGTGGGCTTTGTGTACATGGAGGATCTTTACTTTAGCTTGTAGAATTACGTCTGGAGAAAATAAGGTAGAGTTTATTGTGGAATAGCTAGGAAGAGTCTGTGTGTACATGGATGTTGAGTGTAATGGTCTGAAATGTATGAGGGTTGTAGGATATGATGTAAGGTGGAGGAGTAGGTAGAGATGGAAGAAGATGGTTAGGATTATGATATTAGTGTTGAGAGGCATAGTGTTAGAGTGGTATACCGAGAAGGGAGAGAAAGTTGTAGGAGTGGAAAAAGTGGGTTAAAGACTGAGTTTAGAGATAAGAGAGTTTGGAGATAGGGGACAGGTGGTGAGGTATAGATGTGGTCTTTTGGTAGGGAGGAGGTGGAAGAGGAAGCTGAGAAAGAAAGTGGTAGAGAGAATATTTGGGTAGCAGTATTTATTAACAGTGACAGTGCTGGATGGAGTTGGGGGAGGAGCAAGCAGGGATAGGAGTATATAAGGAGATTAGACAGGTGAAGGTAGGTGTGTTAAGGGAGGTGACTTGCTTTAGTAGGGTTGTAGTAGTTTGTGTAGAGGGTGGGTGGGGTGGAGATAGTCAACCAATGGAGGTGAATGTAGGAGGTGAGGTTTAGTTAGGTATAAGTGTAATGAAAGTGGGGGTCGGTGGGAATGGGGGTAGGGTTGGGGAGCGGAGTAAGCCTGAGTGTAGTGAGGGCAAACGGAGAGGGTTTTGCCAAGAAAGGTAAAAACCTGTACTACAAAAACCATCTTAAACTTATAAAACTAAGACATAGGACTGAGAGAGAATTCTTTAGCAGGTCAGAATGCTTGTTTAAGAAAGTACATTCTGAACATGCTGAATGCATTCTGGTCAAAGTCGCACACAAGTCTTCCATTGTGTACCTTGAATGCATCTGTGCCAGCACCCACTTACCTACTGCAAGCAGTTGTCAAAAATGGCAAAGAACAGTCAGCAAGCTCTACATGAAAGACACTGATGAAAAGGGCAAGCAGGTTATAAATGCAATATAAGGAAAGAGACGACAAAAGTATAACTGCAGAATCACTATATTTTCTGCACCTTTACTTATTACTGTTGCACTAGCACTGTGGTGTCACTTCTCTGCACATCCTGCAGTTTTCAAAAAGAGTATGAAGATAAATGCTGTTATTTGCTAAAGAATATGCATTTCCTTATAGCCATATGTACTTATTACAGCATGATCTACCAGGTATAAGTTAATTCCTAACTAACTGGCAATGTAAGTGCTGTTCTTACACACTATTCAATGACTGCCCACATTACAGAATAATTTGTTTTCAGATTATCTTAAATTTCTTTATGAACCCATTGTAACCAATGTAAAAAATGTTATCAGTTGATAAGTACCTTTATCATTTTTGTACCACAACACTGACTCACTTGTACTTTACCCATATTGTGCTTGGTTTTACTACCTTTGCATTCTGAAAAGATGTGCAGCATTTCTCTCCATATCTGGTCTAACCAGTTTTCATTGTGAATATATTTCCTGGTGCTTAAGAGTGTGCAGTGGTCTGGAAGGTCCCCTAGCCCTTCTATCCTCAGCAGCGAGTTCGGCTCACACCTTCCTAAACCCCTTTGAGAAGACTACCTCTGGAAATACCTGTTGGAAGTCTTTTCCCAAACATGAGAGAGTAATTTCAGCTGGCAAGGGAAACATCAAGCTAGCAATAGAGATTCTGTAATAATCATCAAACGGAACCCTGCAAAATAGCACACCTTGCCCTCCTTTAGGTTTTACAAGCTTAACCCAGGAGACCTGGGAGTGAAATCATACGACAGTTTGATGTGGAAATTGATATAAGCAGGGTTACAGGTATATAAATCTGGCAACTAGCAGAAAACATTCACATCGAGAAAAGCTATGGGAAACAGGAAACTAGCATTCCATGGCCTTGTAAACATTGATTTTCTATAACTTCACATAAAACACAAACAAAAAGTGCTAGTTATCAATTATTTATGGATGTTTTCATACTGACTGATGCAGTCATCAGGATTTCAGAGCAGCAGTCTAGACTGCACTTTCATATATTCAACCAGGGAAGCCAGCTGCCAAGTGTCATTCATGAAGTGCACACAACTGTTCCTTTCGCTTAAAGCAGGCAGAGAGAGAGAAAGATTGAATTTGTACTGTTAAGACCTTATAATCACGTGAATAAAGATTTAGGTGAAAGCAGTCACTTTCACATAGCATGAATCATACTGATAGCAACTACTAAAACTCCTCCTTTACCCCTATCTCAGCATTCTGACGATTATAAGGGACCTTCTCTACTACAAGGACATTTTAGGTCTTCAGAGTAACAATTATTATACTTCCATGGTTTAGCTTGAAATGTATTGCATAAAAGAAAAAAGTGCTTAGCATTTTCTGTATTTAGTTAGTGGTTAAATTTTTTTCTGCCCTTAATTCTTCTCCGTGGTAACATTCCCCAAAATGTTAAGGAATGAATTAATGGTTTATGTGAAGTGTGAAGGAATGTCAAGTTAATTATAACATCTAATTTGTGTTGGTCCAGTAATATGTTTCTCTAGTTTCAGTAATACATAGCTGATGAGGTTACACAGAATGAAATTTCTCTGCTGCAGGTAAATTCAGTAATCAGTACATCTTTTCTTCTTTCGGCTTTTCAACAGTTAGGTGTTGCCACAGCAGATCACCTCGTCCGCTCGTGACTGGCAGTGGAGTTTACGGTGTTGAGTTGCCAGCCCAACACCCAACCTTCCACAGGAGGCACACCCATGCACTCACGTTTAGGGCCAATTTAGTGTCCAATCCACCTACAGCATGTCTTTAGGATGTGGGAGGAAACCGGAGCACCCGGAGAAAATCCACACGACCACAGGGAGACATGCAGACTCCGCACAGAAGGCACCTCAGCCAAGGATCGAACCAGAGAACCTCTTGCTGTGAGGCGGCAACTATAACCGCTGCACCACCGCGGCCACCCTCAGTAATCAGTACATCAATTCACCAATTCAGAAAGTGAATTCAGCACACTGATTTTTTTTTTTTGCTTCTTCGAGTCTGTACTCTCTCTAGTTATAATGTGCAAAGGCCAATCACAAATCAACATAGCAAAACATCAGAATAAATATTTTTTTCAAATTTAAAACATGATTTTAGGGAGCATATACTGCAGTTGTCTCATATTCCAGTCCCTGGAGAGTTACTGCTATATTGCTGCAAAAAAAAACCTATACACGTGCATTCGTCACTACTCCATAATGAGACATGAATTTAATTTGGCCATCAGGACTACTTATAAAGAGTAAAAGCTATAGGCTTCCTGTCATATAAATAGTCATGTATAAACAGCCATCATGATGACCTGTACTAACCAGTATAACATTTTTCACTACATTGAATGTCATAACAGAAGGGTTCCATGGTAAAAATGTATTAAAAAAATAATATTTTGCTCGGAAATAAAAACAACCAAATAAAACACAGACTGCATTGGAACTGCTCTTGTCCAGGGTATGTAGGGGATGTAAAACATGGGTATCCTGTTCTACTGTGGGATGCAATCGCTAAATAAAGCTGAGGATGTTTTTATCCAGGGCTCAGGAGGTAACAAAATTGGCACTATTTATCCCTTACCAATTTATTACTCTCCAACTGATGCACTGCCTGAAAAGCTTTAGCTATAGCCAACCTTTTCATTCTAATCTAATTACTTTTACTGTAGCCATATTTTACACTCATCACCAGACAAGCTTAGCTGTATCACTTGCTCCAGCAAATGTGAAAAATAAATGCAGCTTGGCTAACTTCAGTCCCTCAGGCAGGCAACTTCATGAAATGATGCAACGTGATTGACTACACAATCTAAGCTGTGAAGTAAAATGCATTAATTTAGCAATAAAACAGTCTTCCACCATGGTGACTAATGCAGTTGCCTATTTGCAAACTGGTCATTAATGACAGATACAGAAATAATGTTCACAGCTGCTGCAGTCAAGATTTCCAGAGACATAGTTTTTAGCAACCTCCTGCACACAGCATGCTATTATCTTAAGAATTCTTCCAAAAAAGTATTCTGTAGGTGGATGTTTAATGACTGTACAGCTTCAGAGCAGGTTAAGATGCTTAGTACTCGTGCCTCATTGGAAAGTTTAAAATTAAACTTTATTTTAATTAAATGAAGCCTGAAGATGCAATTCCTGGTCAAACATGCTTAAAAAACTGCCCAGAGGCAATATAATGTAGTTAAGAAAAGCAGGACAGTGTGTGAAACAAGTTAACACTAACACAAGTCAAACTCCCTCACCCAATAGTTCACAATCATACAGTAAAACAGAAAGAAAAAATAAAATGTAACCATAAAATGCATTGAAACACTGATTAAGCATGTAGAACAGGTACTAAAATATCAAACTAGAGCCAAAATGCATGCACTTGACCAATGCTTAAACCTTACAGAGACTTGCTATAAGGCAGTATTAGTGTGTACGCTTCTCACTGCAGCCCTCAAGTAATTTTCTGGTAGCAAAGTAAGAAAATCTGCAAAGAACAGCATGATCGACCTCAAGGACTTTTCAAAAGTCAGGCAGACATTTCACTGTTGAAAAATGTATGTTTTTGAATAAAAGGAATGAGTTTCAGTGGCGGGGTATGAAACATTCAGTACATAAAAAGCACTGTAAACACCTGAAAATAACTGTCCTTTAGATGTTTGCTTGGATTTCTTGCAATGATACAAGCTGGAACTGCAAATACTTTACAAAAAGCACAACATTTTCAAGGGCACAAACAGCTTAATCAGAAAAATGACAGATTAAACCAACTTTGTATTTTGGTTCTCTAGTACTCATCAACTAAACAGTAAACATGCTTCATTGTACACTACCTAGAAGTTAATGAGAATGACAGCTATGAATTAAATACATATGCTCACAACCCTTCAGAAGAAGCACATACAAACAGTGATAATAGGACCAGGGTATATGCTAAGCACAGATGACATAGGCTACTAGTGCCGGAGTTAAGATGCGGTACAATACAAGCCACTGCAGGTCTGTTTCCTGCACAGCTAATTCTGTGCCTTAGCCTTCTCTCAAGCTCCATACATCACAAGGCAACCACACTAAATACATAAATATTTCATGAAGCTTAAGTATCAGCAGTTTGTCAATAACACCTAGCAGGCTACTTCATAAAACAGTGATGACATGATTTTAAAGGCGGAGTAGAAAGACTGTGTTGATAAATGTAAGTTGATAAATGGCTGTTATACTACATTGCAATTGGACCATAAGGCCTTATGATGCCAAACAGTGGCAGAAAGGGGTACCAAAGTAGCAGCCAGGCACTGAGGAGTCTTCTTTGGTTTGAATAAGGAGCTTTTTCTGTCCTGCTAGGAACTCCAGAGCATGAAACTGCTTCCATTCTTGTCTGTCATGGGACAATGAGGACGTGTCTTGATCATGATTAAGCAATGACAGAGAAAAGAAAATCATACAGGAATGCTGTTGTTTGTCTTTCGGCTTTTCCTGGTTAGGGTTCGCCACAGCAGAACTCCGGTCTGCTAATGATTGGCAGTAGATTTTCACGAACGCCGAGGTGCCAGCTAGACGTTCAACCTTCAACGAAGGCACGCCCATTTATGCATGTCTTTCGAACGCCACCCAACCGCAGGGAGGACATGCAGACTCCACACAGAAGGCACTCCCTTCACTCCAGCCGAGAATCGAACGGGAGAACCTCTTGCTGTGAAGCAACAACGCTACTGCTGCACCACTGCGGCATAAAATCATACAGGAATATTCCTTGCCAATTAATTCAGCCTTTCTCTAGTGATATTTGAAGAAAAAGAGAAGGATTGCATTCTTCCAAGTGGCAAGCAGGTCTAACTTTAGGGTCTAAAACTTATGGAAGACCCTGACCAACAAGAACTCCCACACCTCCAAATCTAGGAAGAGTTCTAAAGCAGTAGATCAAGGAGTCTGCTAGCACGTCCTCTTTCACCAGGATATGAACAACTATTAAAGTGACCTGGACTGCTGTTAAAAGGGGCAATGAATGCATACCACCCTCTTTGTTCAGAAACAGTAATAAAGCTTCACTTTATGAGTAGAGCTGGATGGGCTCTGGTTTTACAGCCTTGGGAGTAAAGAACATTGACCTAAACTCCAGATGGTTTATCAAGATGTGCAGCCCCTGATGATTTGAATTTTTCTAAGCCATGACAGTCACAAGGTGAGCCCCTTAATCTATCAGAAGTATATACGCAGGATATATACAGTTACAGTCCCTTAAAGGAAGGGCAGAACTGCAGTGAATGTCCTGGGGTTGGACTTAGCAAAGCCATCGACTGATTACAGCCATCATGAGTGAATTAAGTACTAGTTTTGCTCCCCCACTCTGGTTTGGGGTTAGAATTTATATAAAATGTCTTAATTTCCTGAGAGGGCGCAAACACTTCAATGCCTGCCCATGGTACGGCCCCTCCAGATGGTTCCTACCCTAGAGAATCTTGGCAAATCTCCTCTAATATGTAATGTATGGATTTGATTCCAGAATGGTGAGGTTTGATGGTCAGCTGGGGGGGGGGGGGGGGGGGCTGTCTTAGGTTATTAATCATCAACTGACAACAAGTATATGTGCAAAAATACTGAGAGCTATTCATTTATACCGGGAGTATTAAATACTGAAATTATGGAACACTTAAACATCCTATTCTTCCAGATGGAATGGAAACACTAGTACATATTTATCACTTTCTCTAATGCTCCTAGCCACATTTCCAAGTGGGAGGAGACCGAGAGAACAGTATTGCCTACTCCCATAAAATCACAGCATATTGTTTCTACTTATAACATTATAATAATGGTGAAAAGAGCCTGCACTGGTGGCACAGAAGGATAAAGCCCTGCCTATGCGCCAGGTGACCCAACTTCAATTAGCAGCTCAGGTACTTAGCAGGGAGGATGGGTGTACCCATCTTGTGCTGCTGCTCTGCTTACACAGCCTCTAAAGGCGGGTGGGTCATGTCAGGATGTGACACAGCCTCTGATAGCAGGCGGATCATGTCAGGATGCGGAGAGTTGGAACAGGGAGAATATAGGTCTGATGGTAGCCCTTGCTGGCCCGTGGGAAGAAGCACACATGCATAGACAAAGACATACTGGTGATCTTTGTTGTGAAGCCAATAGTCACATCCCCCCATCAGGGAAGGTCACATGCATTGCTCTGTTGCAACAGTTCTGCTAGTTGATAGTATCCACAAGAAACTGTCAGGCAGCATGCAGTACTATACTCTACATCATAATGTTGCATTGTTGCTCAGAGTTTGAGCTCTTACTATTCCTATTTTTAATGGAATGATAAGTGTTTATCCTGAAAACATTTGTGTTTAAGTGACATGTCACACCCTTGACTTTCTGACAATAAAAATGATCCCTTTAAAATAAAAAACAAACAATGAACACAAAATTTTAAATCTGCTTGACGACAGGTATTGCAGTGTTTGCAGCCATCTATGCCTGCTCTTCTACTAAACATTTGACTGTATTAGCCAAGCAAAAGCATGGCTTAATGGTCTTTTTCCTTTAGCTAAGGAAAAGTGGGGCAACAACTGATGTGCCAACATGCCAAGGCACCCTGGTAGAATATCTCATCAGGCTACGAGGGGTACTGGGATTCTGGGTTTTTCAGATTTGCACTAGGAACACGCATTTACTAAATGGCTGTACTTGTTCATAGGTTGGTACTGGGCTATCTGCCCGAAGGCATATATTAGCCCAGCCACATTGTGCGGTATTCACCGCCCCTTTAGTAGTTGCCTAGACCCTTGTACTAGCAGCTAGTACTCTTGGCCTCTATCTAGTAGTGCTGTTGGTGTGATCCCCGGTGTGAACTTTGTTACCCATCCACTCATCAAGGTTCCTCTTGAAGAGTGACAGTGAGGAGCTCTGTCTTATGTAGATCGGGACCCTGTTCCATAGTAAGGGAAGTCTCTGCGAAGGGAATCTATCCCTCCAGCATGTTCTATTCATTGTCGAGTTGAGGTTTATATCCCTAGAGCGTGTAACTCGAGTAGATTTGGTATTGCTAAGATGGAGCATGTTCAACAATTCTGGGTTGGACATGGCTCTGTACGTTAGACAGAGATCGCCTTTGAGAAAGCGGTATGCAACAGAGAACAGTCTTAGCTTTTTCAATTGTGCTGCATAGGGCAACTGTTTGAGGCCAGTAATCCCCTTGGTTAGGTACCTCTGCGGTCTCTCCAGCTGCTGGAGATGTCTAGCCAGGTACATTCCAATTGGTGCATTGTACTCAATAATGGGTCTGATGAGGGAAGAGTAGAGGGGCACCACTACATCCTTAGATCTTGATGCGAACCCTTTCGTGATCAGATGGGTCACACAGAAGGATTTCCTAACCACTTTGGCAACATGGCTATCAAAGGAAAGCTGGCTATCTACTTGGGTCCCTAGATCCCTTATTTCTTCTTCAGATTTCAGGGGATTACCTCCTATGTTGTAGTTTGCGGGTACTCTGTTTTTTCCAAAAGGGATTGCTACGCATTTTTTTGCATTTAGCTTGAGACCATGGCTCCGACACCATGCATCAGTCTCATTTAGGCCCTTCTGGAGGATCGCCATGTCGGCCAGAGACTATTATAGCACCCAGTTTGCAGTCGTCCACAAACTTAGTCAGCCACAGCCCTTCTGTGCTTGCCCATACTTCTGAGAAGTACATGCCAAACAGGAGGGGCCCCAGGACAGAGCCCTGGGGCACACCACTCGTTAGTGGTCTGGATTCGGACATAGATCCCGCTACTCTTACTTTATGGGGTCTGAGAGCCAGTTTGCAATCCATCTTGTGACGTACGGGTTTATGCCAAGGCTGGTGAGCTTATCAATAATACCTGAATGGGGAATGGTGTCAAATGCTTTATCAAGGTCAAGGTAAGCCGTGTGTACCTCCTTTCCCTTATCTATAGCCTGAGTAACTATCTCAAAGAAATCCACCAGGTTCAGGAGGCATGATCTGCCCTTGACGAAGCCTGTGTGGGGTCCAGCAACTGGAGGTTCCCAATCTCTCCATTTACGAGTTCCATAATGATTCGCTCCATAGCCTTACAGATCAGACTGGTCAGGCTTATTGGTCGGTAGTTCCCAGGGTCAGTTGTGGCCCCACCCTTGTGTAGTGGGGCCACTGTTGCTGTGCGCCATTCTATGGGCACATTTCCCGTAAATTTAAGTTGGGCGTTAAGGATTCCACTCAGCAGTAGTCGCTCAGAAGGTGGTTTAGGGCCACCACAATTTCATTTAGCTATTAACTGCTTATTTTTGCAGTCTCTCTAAACACAGCCTATTTTCAAGGCAGACCCCGAGGTAAATATTCCTACTGTCTAGGGGAAAACTGACAGCATAAAAAATCCCTACTGTTTTAGATAACTGCAATGACATCCTTTCTTTCCACTTGAGCTAGCACTATTTCATGCTGGGGAGACATTGGTTTAATGCTTTACCTGAAGGATGGCTGGGAAGTGGGAGGAGATGGCTTTTCCACATTTTAACAGCATTCTTAGGCCTTTGAATTATTAAACCAGGAGCTGCAGTTCATGTCATAACCTCTAAAATCTGAAAATAAAAAACACATCCTTGGTTAGGACCACCTTACCTGGCCAAAGTTGTGGCAGGAGTTCCTGCATAAGTACAATATCATGTATTCCTGAACATGACCAAAACATATCTCCAGATGCTTTCTGCCTTCCTCCATACATCACTGACCTATAGGCTCAAGGACAGGGCCATTCTAATCTGACTGGGGTATAAAACGATTTGCTAGTACATCTTCAGCCAAAAGGGTGCTAATTAGGAGCATCAGTGCCCTTGTGTGGGGCCTGGAGAATCTTGTCCATCTCCTCTCTGATAAAGTCCAGCAGGAAGGCTTTGACTAAACCCAAATGAAGTGAAACATCTGGGTCTACTGCTGAAGATCTCATGATCTATAAAGTAACGGAAATGAAATGTTTGGAAAGGGCTCATTGTCTACAGGCCTGGTGTGTTGTACCCACACTTAAAAATGAAATACGTCCCAAATGAGTCATGGAGCTCCCAGTTTCTAAATGGCTTTGCTTACTCTCTTACCCATCAGATCAGACTCCTAATGTGTCCCTACTGGGAGACTGAGTGTCACAAGATTTCATTCATGAAACTCTGCATGAGTGGAGAAAAAATACACACTGAAAGCTCATGAGTAGCTCAGATAGCTGCTGTTAGCTTCACCTTCTTACCCCACTGCTGACAATGGTGAAAGTCCCAACTTCATCACCAAAACCAGGATGCTGGAGGCACAAATCTGACACAGCATTTGCACCAGTAGGCTAAAATGTGAGGGACATTTCAGATATGAATGCATGTTCAAGACATCATCATCCAAAACAAACTAAATAGTTAATCTAGGTTGATCCACTTGACCTGTCGTTCACTAAAGTAGAAGGCCCTCAAGGATGAAGAATGCATTTTAACCACAGAGGTTCAAACCAATGCTGAAAAAAATGGCAGGCAGTCCAAACATATGAGAAAGGGTTCATGTTGCAGTTTGAAGACCAGAAGTAAAAGCATTTTCATCTGGTCTCGTAGGTTAAACAAGCTGAAAGAATGTGGTGACAACTTGAAATCAAATATATTTATTAAATTACTAAAGATATAGGCAAACATGCATTAATATAAAAGAGAACAAACCATGTTTCCAGTTATTTACATTTTACATCACATAGGTTCTTCTGTTATATCTACCAGTCCAATATTACCATAAATTGCTCAGTTCCTTCCTTTCCTTAAACATCACTCCACCTGAACATTATTCTGCATGTATTGGTCCCACAATTTCCATTTATTTCTATGTAACTTGCTCCTACCCTTTTCTAAAGATCCCTCTTCCAGTTTTTTTTGCCTCTGTTACAATATTCTATAAGTTATCACATTCTTGAGGACTTTCTTTGAAAATCCTGGAAGATGAAAAGCTTTCATTCTAGCAGCCAGGCTGAGATCTAAAGGGCATGGTCTTGGAATGCTTACTGAGTAAACTCAAAGCATGCCTCACAATAGGCTACAGGCTATTAAATGCCTTGCATGGGAAAAAAATGCCCTCATGAATTACCACGGATCTGATCAGACAAGACAGGACCTCTCCAAAATTGTCAGTGGCCAAGAAGAAGGGAAATAGGCAGCAGATAGACTTCTTCAGACAGCACTCTAACATGTCTACTTCTCACTCTTATAAGTTTTCTTGTGGAAGGATGAATTTGCTAAGACTGTTTTTGGCTCAGAACGACAGAAGACCCCACAGTTAGACATGGCCTGCAGGATGGCTAGATGAGCCTGGAATGCCAGAGGAGAAGCTAAATGTCATAGTGCATCCATCAGCCTGATATGGACTCTTCTGTGATGTGGACTCCAGCAAAGGAGGTGTAATAGCACTCAGTTCTAGTCCAAAAGTGTTTTCTTCCAGAGAAGGACTACCCTGTCCCACCTTAGGTGTAAAACTCATTTCTTGATCTGTTCAATGACTGACCACTTGGACAAGGGAAATTCAATCTTCCAAAGTCTGCATTACAAGCAGTCTGAATAAAGCTGATGTTGGGCTTCTTTTCCACAGCCTCTAAGCTTCTTCAGCTTAACCGTCTCTTGATCATTCTAGATACGTTAAAAAATAAAGACTTGCCTTGGGAATGCAGAGAAAGAAAATGAAATCTCTGTCAGAGATGAGGAGAAGGCATCCACTGCAAGGATTGTTGGGTGTAGGACAGATGAGCGAAACCACTACACAGTTGAAGGCCATTTCAAACAAAGAAACATTTGAAATGACTTTTTTTTTTTTTAGCTTGGGTGTTTCCCATGTGGTCTAAGGCCTTCATATCTCCCATACAGAAGGAGTTACCCCTGCACCCCAATGCACTTAACATAGTTAATTCCAAGGTCACTGTTCCCCAAAGAAGAGAGATTTCCCCTACTGTATCAACCACTCTTGACAGATGTGACTTTCAGTCAAGACACTCGCTCAGTGTTCTGACTAGCAGAAGCAAGCAGTGTATATCAAGCAACTCTGCAGTCACGGACACTACACAGTTCAGCGAAGTACACATTTACATGTTTCCATTATTACTATTAATATGAGAACAGTGTGAGCCACAAACATACTTTTCTGCTGCTGTGATATAGACACAACACAATGACTTATTTATTGAAATTTCTTACCATGACCTCTACCCTCAAATTTAGCCTTGATTTCTCCTATATTTATCAATTGTCTTTACAATGTTAAAATGAAAATATATATGTGTGTTTGTATGTATGTGCTTGTGTGGATACATTATATATTACAAAAGAAATTGAATATTTGTGTTGGAATATTTTATTTCATTAACTATATGTGGTCCAGGATCTGAAGTATTAAGAAATTGAATATCTGTGTTGGAATATTTTATTTCATTAACTATATGTGGTCCAGGATCTGAAGTATTTCCACTCTGATAAGAAAACTGTTCCTTTTTCAGAGCACACACTGTGATTTCTAAAGCCCCTCTTCATAATGCACTCAGTAGACATATAGAAGAGTTTCCCACACACAGTTTTTTGTTCAGGGCTGTTGTTAACATTAGGCTTACCAATAGGGGGGGTGATTTGAAGCACAAAACTGAACTATCAGAATCAAAGTGGATTGTTGAACTAATGACTACAAGAGCACCTGGCTTGAATGAAACAGTACCAATAAGACCCACACTTGAGAATAGGCGGGTCTTTTATTGAATTTTACTTGAATTTTATTGGGTGAGTTGTTTTTTAAATGGAGCATTGTTTGCATGTGTAATTTTGCCTGAGGAAGGGAGTAGTCCCGAAAGCGCTTACCACTTTTATTGACTCTGTTTGTACTGAATAAACATTTTAGTAAGGAACAGCAGTGTCCAGCGACGTTCTTTATTTCATTAAAGCCCCTCTTCTGCTATGACTTTTAATTATCAGGGTCAGAAAGGTATGCCTACAACCAGTATCTCATGCTGATTATTAAACTAGCTGAATAATGTCAAGAACTAGTTTAAACATTGAGAGAACCCAATAAAGTCTGGAGTCCAAAATAACTCTTCCAAAGATTTTTGCATGAAGAAAAGGAAGGACTTATAATACTACAGAAAACATCCAAGAGTAAACTAAGTGAAAGATTCTGCCACCATTCGTGGGAACTTAGGAAATATCTGTGAGGTTGTCAATAAGCCAAAAAGGGAGCACACCCTACCCAAGGCAAACATGAATAAACAACACTTCTGAAGTACATCGGCATGCCAGCAAACATCCATTACATGACTAAAACGCAGTCAACTAGCCTGTTATTCATCTGAACTTTATGTATACAATGCAACAAAATAAAGGCATTGAGAAGTAAAATGACGTATACTTATCTTTTTTTAATCATCCAACTGAAAAAAAAAACATTAACACTGAATCATCCTCAATGTGAAAACCAATTTCATGACATGATCCAACAGATCCCTCCAATTTATTTCAAAAAAGAACAGATGAGAAATTAAGCTCTCTCTCATATGATCTGCTAGAACTCATTTAATGGTTTACTTCTGAAATGATGCAGGGACTTGTGGATTAGGTTACTGACTGATGGTAAGGCTCCTCAGTGCTGCTCTGACCAGAGCAAGACCTTCCAACTCTAAAGAATACTCAAAGTGAATTTCTCATAGCACTCACCAGTTTGATGGCTTTTATAAGCTACTATTCACAGAAATGAAATGTTCCCCTCCTACCCACAACTGCTGACTGACAAGGGTGGGCAGTGGTGCTGAATCAGGAATGTTACAAGGACAGCGCTGTCAGTGAAAACCATCTGTGGGCTTAGAAGGAAAAATCTGAGAGAGTAATAATAGTGTGATGTCTAGACATATCATGCGGTCAGTGTTTGGGGTGCTTCCTATGGACCCTTTGCAACTATGTTCCAGCAAATGAAAAATACAACTTCTGCATCATGAACAGGGTCTTTCTTGCCTTGTTGTTGAAGGTCATCTACAACCACTTATTGTGTACTGGCTTTAAACAAGCTCTTCCACCTGAAAATATCCATTATAACTTGCAGTATGAGATCTTTATGATGACAGGAAAGAATCGGCCAACCTTGCCACCTCATGAATATGACATCAACGGTTAC
Organism: Protopterus annectens; assembly: GCF_019279795.1. Classification (NCBI taxonomy): domain Eukaryota; kingdom Metazoa; phylum Chordata; order Ceratodontiformes; family Protopteridae; genus Protopterus; species Protopterus annectens. The sequence continues at coordinate 1,737,120,333 of NC_056735.1, read as the reverse complement.
TGCGGCTGCAGATTATATGGCATTAGAGAGACACCAAACAACAGGAACTAACCTCAATTGCTAACATTTTCTTCCACAGCTTTTTGGTTTAAATTGAAGAACTTAACGAAGTGAAAACATAAAAAATAACTTTAGAACTGTGCCTTTTGTGGCAAATAACGTGACGTAAGGGCTCAGATACAAAGACGATAGTCCATCTCGTCTCTCATATATTCTGCATTCCTTGTTAGGAAGAAGTGAATTGGGTGGCAGCTTATTGTATTTAAAAAAAGTAAAGCAAATTAGCTTCAACATTTACTCCAAATGGAATGGAATTTGGACCCTATTCTATACTGGTGTTCAGTATGCCTGAGGATGATGGGTAACATTGTCCCAGCCAGTCCAAGGTAACCTTTGTCATTCTTAAGCTTTGAAACGTTAGAGGTAAGGAGGCTGCTGAACTGGACAGGATCTTGGGAAACCATTTTGACAGCAAGCCCCTCAACCTAAGCTGGTGAGCATAAAACTGGCAGTTAGGGAACTGGCTGGCAAAGAACTCTCTTGAAAAGTGGCTCCTGATCACACCAAGAGGTGATGAACCAGAAGAATCTTTCAATCAACACCAATGAAGTACCAAAGACCGATGGATGCAGGGCTGAAAAGACTGCTACTTTAAAGAAAGGAATGTTCCCAAGAATCTTAGATGGGGTGAGCCCATGCTGCATTGTGTGTCTTTAGGTCAAAGTCCATGAGGAGAAATATACATAGGGAAACCTCCAGATCTCACTAGCCATTTATGTAGTAACCCCTATGTCACAGTCTAGATATCCCAGGCTTGGAGACACAAGTAGCAGCCATGAGCAAAGAACAAAACCAGCAGATTGCTCAGAATGTGCATTATTCAAGTCAAAGAAATAATGGGTTCCTTACCTATGGCAGATGCTATCCAAGAACTAAATATTCCCTTCAGCATCAAACAAAGCTGATTATAACATCTAGAACAGATATGCCATCAGTATATATTCAAATGTGGGACATATGGAATCACTGACGCAATGCATCAACCTGCAAGTTTCAAGAAATGATGCACAAAAAGATGGGCTAAATTGAAAAGTGTAACAGAACAATTCAACCAAGCAGATACTGTGTAAAGGTGTAAAGTAACAGAATGACACTGGGAACTAAAGCTTTCTAAAAAAAAAAACAGATCTGCTTACCTGAAGGCAACATCTTCACCATCTTCCTCCTCCTACAAATGCACACACTGAATGCTACACTCAACCTTTCATGCATTTAAACACTTTCATAACCACTGCACACTTTCAGCAAAACAGTCATCACAGGGAAACATATATATATATATTTATATATATAAATACACACACACACACACACACACACACACACACACACATACACACACACACACACACAGATACACGTATACACTTGTATGTTTGTTTGTGTCTTTCGGCTTTTCCCGGTTAGGGGTCGCCACAGCAGAACTCCTGTCCCCTAATGATTGGCAGTAGATTTTTACGTACTGGCTTGCCGGGCCTAACGCACAACCTTCAATGAAGGAACACCCATTCACACATGTCGCTACACAGAAGACGCTCGAACTGAGAATCGAACGGGCAACGTCTAACTGTGAGGCGACAACGCTACCGCAGCACCACCACCGCAGTCTTGTGTGTGTTTATATGTGCATCAGAATCACATCTATTGGCCAAGTATGCATGCATACAAGGAATTTGACTCTGGTTTCAGTGACTCTGCAAGTATGAATTACATAAATGACATGCATACAACTATTAAGAACAAAACAACAACATTCATGCAACTATTAAGAACAAGACAAAAAAGTAAATATACATATACATACAAGGTGCAAAGTGCAACTCAGTGCAAGAATTACTGAAATAAACTGTGAAAGAAACAAATATTAACAATATGTAAACAATACTGCAGAATCCTTGGAGGCCTAGTAACAGGAGTAAACAATTTATGAACTTGACGGCCAGTGGGGAAAAAAAAAATGTTCTTATACCCGCTTGCTTTGGTTTATATTAATGTATAACTCCTGGCTGATGGCAATAGTTCACAAAGATGGTGGTCTAGATGTAAAGGGTCAGTGATGATCTTCCCAGCCCTTTTCATGACTCTGGAATAGTACAGGTCCTGTAAGGAGGGCAAACTAGCACCAGTGATATTTTCAGCAGATCTGACTATTCGATGTAACCTATTTTTGTCATGATTAGACAAGAGATCCAAACCACACTTATGGATGAGCTGAGAACAGACTCAATGATTGCTGTATAGAACTGAATCAACAGTTCCTGTGGGAGGTTGAACTTCCTCAGCTGTTGCAGAAAATACATTCACTGTTGTGCCTTTTTTATGATGGACCCTACACTGGTCTCCCCACTTCAAGTCTCGGGAGATTATAGATCCCAAAAACTTGAAGGATTCCACAACTGGGACAGCATATGTAAGTATACATGCAACTATGTGTGTATATTTTTCATATGTATGCCTAAGTAGTACATTTATTTTTCTCTCTCTCATCATGTCAATTAACGCTATATGTAATACTTATGTTAAATAACCGTTTGTACATATCGTTGTACTTTATCTTATATTGTACTTTATCTGCTACTATGCCTGAAAGTGTAGATCATCAATGAAAAAGGTCTTTCAGCCAGCTGACTAACTTGGTTGCCAAGTGAAAATAAATAAATACATGCAGGCTGGTACAAAAGTGGCATCACCTGGTTTACCTGCGTTTTAATACCACAAATAAAAATGGCGATGTCTGCAATCATATCAGTAGGCTGAGAAGGCAGTAAATCTTTTAAAAGCTTTTCTTCAGTAAAGTGAATCTAGTAATGCTGACAGACACATCAAGGAATTAAGTGCAACTGAAGGATGAGATGCGAGATTGGCATTTGACATTTCTCAAGGTCTAACAATGGGAGAAGGGAGTAAGGACTCGTATGTGATCATTTCTTAGGTCCCAGAAAACAGACACTTGTCAGACAACAAAGAGTGAAAAATATTAACCAGAGTTACGGCTGCACAAACTATTCCATTTTCACAAGGTATGGCTTATCAATATCACAGAAGTTACTATAATTACTGGCTACAACATACCTGAGATTTTTCCTGTGAAATAAAATCAGATGGATTTTAGACACACTGCAGACTCCTACTGTGAATACTAGATATGAAGGCTTTTAGGTAACCTTACATAATGTTCGTGTGAGTTCACAATTTGAAGTTATGAGAGCTGTGCATTGCTAGAAATATTTCAAGGTGATACGATTATGCATAACAATCACTTGTCCTTGAGGATGAAGTAAATACAACTTCAAGGAAGGCCATAAAGGCTTTCTTTACTGTTGATAAAAATGACTTGAAATGTAAAGCTGACCGGTGATAGCCAAAAAGTCAGTGAAGCAGCTATATCTTCAGCAAAGGGCAGGAGGGAGTAAATATAAAAATGTCTTTATCCTGCATTGGAGCTCTTAAATTTTCACTATTTTGGATTAGTCTGCTGGATTTTGTATTTCTAATTTGTTGAGGCTCTCTTCTGAAGTGATGAATGCTGTTTGTGCTGTTACCAGAAAAATTAAATTGTTGACCAGCTTCTGTTTTTATAGCTTTAAATTATTCCATAAGAAAAAGATTTTGAACAAAAAGACATCCAGAATATCAGTAGTCTGTGCTAAATGATATTGCACTGGCACCACTGAAATGAATTATAGATTTTTACAGAGTTTCCAGAATCTGCCATATATTTCTTGCGGCTAAAAAAAAAAAAAGGTCTGTAAAACTTACTCACACTTCATTTATTTTTGTAAGAAGCTTTTGGGATAATACAGCATCCAGTCAAACTCTCTTGTACAGAAGGCATAACACCGCAGTGCACTGTCAACTTAAGATAACAGATACTATCATGATATTACAGAAGAAAACCCCATTCATTTCAAACTGGATTTTGTATCGCTCTGTACTTCTCATCTGACACTGCCAGTCTAGACTGAAAATAAATGAATACTCTGAATTCTCCCAGCTTGTATCTTTTTTGAACGAGAAAGAATATAAACCTCTTATCTGATAACTGAATGATGCATCAACAAACCTGTAAAGAAACACTAGAACATATTATTACTCAGGAACCAATAAAAACGGAACAGACATTATAACCCTTCCAGGAAGTCATTCACTTCTCAGAAGGATAAGTAAGTGTCAATCATTTCTCTGCTGTGTCCGATAAGGGACATACAAAACATTATCACATTTTTCTTGTGTGTGGACGGTTCAACATAAAGAATGGGGATAGCTAATCTTGTCCTAAAATAATGAAATTCAGATGCAGTCCCCACATCCTGCAAACAGAGTGGTAAACGCCACACTATATACAAATCAAACTGAAGCAGCTAAAAGAAGGGCTAAGATGTCCAATGGCATGTGACAAACGTTATTTACAATACACCTGTATTGCATAACATTAAAATACAGAAGAATGCAATCTGGAAATTAACACCCAAGGAAAGGAACTTCTTCTAACAGGAGTCTTTAGCTAAAGAAAAATGGAAGAATTAGCCATTTGTTTTCCAGTTTATACACTTATTCAAGACCTGAGTGGACTTCTAGAAATGGAGGTTTTGTTAGTTCTGAACTAGAAATGCACAAACACAAAGAAAGCCCTATGCTTAGGCACTGTTAGAATCACATAACATTAGCTCTCTTTCGAGAGAGTCAAACCCAAAGCCTCCAGCATACTGTGCAGATGTACTGCCACTGGACTTGTATTTTTTTTCGTCCATTCAATTGCTAAGTGGCATTCTGAAAACTGGTTAAAGAAACGACAACCTATACTGCGCACAAATCGATTTCAAATCAATTGAATACCAGTGTCTTTTATATGCATGACTATGGAACAGTATTAAATTCATATTTTTAGAGTTTTTAGAAGGAAAATGTCAGTGTTTATGTGCTCTGTAGTATTAATCATAAACAACTTAGTCTGCTGAGCACAGTTTGTCATAAACCACTCTGTTGGCAGTAATATATTGTAAATGGTTCACTTACTCTGCATAACCCTCATAATTTTCCACACATTTTTAAAGAATACCTTTGTAGGTATCAGTAACTGTTTACTGTCTTTCCAAGAATAGGTACAAAAGCTAATAATAATGCTCAGTTATAGGCAGTATGTTATCCAAACAGTTCTACCATCAGATTAATATTTTAGCAACTAAAGTTTCTAAGCAGAAGTCCTGTGCTTTTCATGACCTTGACAGTGATGGTAATAACTTTAAAGTTGCAAAGTCAAGATTGTTATTCAGCATTGTACTCACACCTCTAAATTCTTGTATTCTGTCGAGATATTCCCTCAAATGTCATGAGGGAGAAATATCATTAGCATTCCAAAGTGCGCATTTTTTTTTAAGGATTTATGATCAGGCCTAAACACACACACATGCTACAACACTGTCCAAGCCTTGTGGGCAAGTGACAATACTAATTATGTTGTAGTCATATACACACCTGCTAGTCAAACAGATGAAACAAAAGGGAGTTAAGAAAACAAAAAGCTAAAGAGAACACAGACCATCAACGAGACAAGTGGTACAAAATGTCACTAAACATGCCTGACAACGTTACTGTGATTCTTAGTGTTTACTGCTGCATAATCACTTCTCACCCATCTAACAATACACAAATTAAAGTCATGATTAATGTAAGTTTTTACAAATACAAGAATAAGATTGAGTCTAAAGCTTTTGTAAGATCAGGGTAGACTGCATTAGTCTGATTCTGTTATTTATTTATTATTTATTTTACATTTGTTTACCGGGATAGTCTGACTGGACAGAGGCCCACGGAGAAAAGCTCCAAATAGACAAACTTACACAGATTAAACTAGAAGTTGGATAACATTAGAAAATATAAAACAAAGTGATTATACAACGGCTTAGTAGTGTTCCCTAGTAGGGACTCACAATTCTCATGGACAGACACTGCTTTACTTATAAAACAATAAGGAGGTACTAGCGTAAAGAACAGGTTACATATAGCACTAAATGTTTTCCAGTTAAATATGGTGAATGGTCACTGCTCATATCATGCCTATTTTTTGCTTTTAAAATAGGAACAAGTTTAGCTTCCTTTTAATACGGGAATGTTTTTTAAGAGAAGTAACAGATGCATACCTCTCAACTTCAAAGTACAAGAAATCTGGACAAAGCCAAAAATAATGAGAGGATGAAGTCCTAAAATCAGGGGCAGACTTTGAATACTGCTCATACAAACTTAAAAAGTGACTAGAATAACAAGCTATGCATTAGCATGCATTTTTTGAAGGATGAAGTCTATAACTCAAATGAATGTCGTTATCTAATGCTTTCAGTCTTCAATGACTTGGCAGAAAACCATACATTTTATGAGAAACAAACCAAAATGTGAGGCAAAAATCTGAACATTTGAGAGGCACGAACAGAGGAATAACATAATTCCTGCAATATTTATAAAATATGCAATCTGTACCCGTGTTAGCAGTAGACTAAACTTTCATCAGATTAGCACAATACTTAAAATTGGCAAGAAAGAGGTCCTGAACACCATGTGGAAAATGAATGCAATCATATCTAATTCTGTGAAATCTGAAGCAAAATGCAAACTAAAAGTTTCAACTACCTGAATGCAGTTAGTAATAAAGGAGTTGCTTCAGTTAAGTGCAGAAGTATTTTGCTCATACTTTATGCTGGTTGTGTAAATTAAATTTGCCTTTTTTATTTATTTTTTTAATCTTTGCCAGCTCATCATCTTCAACATTGTTTTAGTTATCTGTATGATGTTCCCTCCTCTGGGCCAGTAATCAAGGAGCCTGAATCCTCATCACTGACACCAGTGGGGGACGTTCACTTGGAACAAAAATTGGTGTACACAGTATTTCCAGATGCAGCTCTTTGCATCAAGCACAATCTCCCTTAAGAGGAAACAGGGAACACACTCAGTCCAAGGGCTGGGTTTCCCCCCCCCCTCTCTCTCCAGGCCCCCAATAAGAATCCCCACTGGCACAGAGTAGAGTTGAGTCCTCAGCAGTGTCCAAGCCAAGTCCTCCACCATTCTCTTCAAGTAGCTGACACACACACTGAGATTAGATTTTCATATATACATAAACACACACAAACACACACACGGGAAACGTTGACACATATTTATTATCTATGTCCCTCTGCCCAGACTATAAGGTAGTTACTGCCACCAGACACTCCAAAGCCAGCTACTCTAAGGCTCTTACAAGGGTACCCAATTATACAGAGTGAAAATTAATACCAATATAAATGGTAGTGCAGTAAGGCTTTCAGGAACGGTGACAGTACTCTCAAAGGTTAAAATAATCCCTAAAGGACCAGCCACAATGAAAAATTTAAATATATTTAATAATAAATAAAAGAACATGAAAATACTAAATATCTATTTATAGTAAACACCAAAGTTTCAGTCACAGGTACTGTTTTTCTGTAACTGTGTGAATCTATCCATCTGTGTTATTTTTAATATTTCCTAACTAATCTTACTATATTTTCCTGACTGATCTAAAGAATTACTATTCCCCGTTTTCTTACAAAAGCAGGGCAAGATGAAGTAGGGGAGTTGTCTTCTTGTCAGGTTTCAAAAACAGGCTGCTCTTAGACATCTGTCTCATCTGGTATTAAAACATCATTTTCATCCGGGATTACAGAATGACATCACATACATCTGGTCATGTGACTCTGGTTCCCATGCTACCCCATTTCCTAGCAAATGAACCAACATCTAGCACGTATGTGCCAATACTACATGCACATAGAGCTCTGCTAAGATCTGTTGCAGCTTTTGGAAGTCCTAAAACAATTTCAAACTTCCAGCCTTCCAGAGTGGCAATTAGTCCCCCCCTCCCCCCAGGACAATTCAGAAGGATTCCCAGTACAGACTTTTTGTCTCAGGCTGCACTGAAACCTGTGAGATGCAATCTTTATGGCTTATACCAAGTAATTTAATTTCAAACTATTTTCAAAGTTAGCTGTACTGAGATTAACCTTTTCTCTTCAAGTATCCTTTGATGCAATGTATTCATTTCAATAGTTACCATACAGTCTGACATACAGGTATATGTCTTTTTCTGTCCGGAAGAACCCACTGTTGGTACATTTTTTTAACACAATCAACTTTACAAATACACTTTCAATGCAAGCACCTGTACAAATCAGTTTGATATACAAATGACATACAATTCTTTACATAACTCCAGTTACCAATGCTGGCATATGTTACACATTCACTGCCCTGCTTCTCCTGGTATAGCTGGCAATACCTCACATTGTCAGAATCTGAATGACCACCTAATATGCCCTGGTACTTTATTAAACAGAAACTTGCTTGAAATGTGCACTATACATTTGAACTGTGTTTCTTTTTGCCAAGTTATTTAGGTAACATTATTTTGTTGTTACAAACAGACTCACAAAAAGACATTAGTGTGGGATACATATTTTTATTTATTTATTTATTTATTTTATTTTACATTTGTTTACCAGTTGTGTCTGACTGGACTATGAAGCCCGTTTTCAGCAGAGGCCAAAGGAGAAAAGCTCCAAGAATCACATGCATATTATATCATAGTTACACAGCAGTTGACATACATAGCATTGATAATAAGATTATATAGTATTCAGATGGTAACCAAAAAATCAAGTATAAAGCGCAAGTACACATTAAACATGATATATATCTTCATATAGAAGGGACACACAAATATATTGATTTCAATAGGTTCAGCTTTCCAAGTGATATGATTTAGTTTTATTTTATTTTGATAAGACCTGGTATAATTATTAAAATACAGACAAAACTGCAGGTCAAATAATACAAAACAGTTATGATCTGAACTACCTAAAAGACTAGATACAGCACACTCCTTGTCTGTATTATTCCATAATAATTAATTATGCATATCATACTGACAGTAATGACACATTCACCTACTGGCAGGTATAAGGTAACACAGCTTCCTGAATAACAAGTAGTCCCTACACTAGCCTACCATTTTAGTCATCCTTGTACGTATCCGCTTTGTGCAATTACATATATGCTGCTATGTCTCTGTGTTGATGTTTTTGCTAACATTTCATCATACAACTCACTAAGAATAAGCAGCAAAACAGCAGAGTCACAACTGTTCTAAAAGGCGACTATCTTCTTGTATCACGTTTTCAGGATACAACTTACCTGCTTCTCATTTACTCCAGCAACTGGCTTTAATTATAGAAAAACGTAAGTTTAGTGCTACTTTTACTCGGGGGCTCCCACCCCTTACTGTCAGTGCCTCATATATGTCTTCATGCTAAACGCTTTCAAGAATTTCATAAAAGTAACTGGTCAACTTCTCCAAGGTGGAACTAAACAGATAAAAGCTGCTGGACGCAAGGGAATTACCAGACAGTATAATAAACTATGCCATTTCACTGGCCAGATATATTTTCTGGTTCATCTTTTCTCTAAATGTTGTATTATTTGTATGCAGGGATGGAGATGCCCATCTCTTGAGCCTATTTCACATGACTTCTGGCTTGCACTATATATTCTGTTCTAGAGTTGTGATGTCAGGCTCAGAGCTGGAGATTTTTTTTTATCTCTGCTTTTCTGCCTTTATAACACTATGTGAAAATTATTGAGCAAACTAAATAGGATTCATTTTTAGCAAGAATAAACAAGGCAGCAGCAAATAAATGAAAAATACAAAAGCAAATGTAGTTACCTGGGACTGCAAGCATCACTGTAAGAATGAAGTGACAGGCTGTAGGAAGAACTATCAACATTTTGATTTAACAAGTACAACACTGCAGACTGTGTGGGTGGAAAGAGCTTAAACATGGAGTTAAAAAAGAAACTCTGCCAACAGATTCCTGCATGTACAAAGACAGAAACTGAGAAGCTGATTAGCCAACAAGTTTTCATGATTTCTACTAATGTTTAAAATGTATTGCACTTCTTAGCTTTTCTAATGCAGGTAGTTAAATTTCTGAGTGAAATAAACCCTACAAATAGGCTGTCAGAAATGGCAGTTAATGTCCATCTGATGACAATTATTACTAGTCAACACAGTTTCCTGTGGAAAAGGATGACATCATTGTATCCCGCTTGCAGCCATTAAACAAGCAAATGAAAGGAATAATTTATAAACCAATAAGAAAGACCTAACTCTTGAGGCAAAGGTATGACATAAGTGGATTGCCTGATATCTATTCAGACTAGACGAATTCACAATGAACAGAATGTGCAGGTTCTGGAATGGTAGCTGCATACACCTTACTCTCCACGGACAGCTGTAAATGGAATAAACCAACATGTATGGATGGAGCACGGGTCAGTGGTGGGACATATGAAGTAGAAGGGATCAG
>NC_056735.1:1737074900-1737104900 GCF_019279795.1 Protopterus annectens | reverse complement strand
CTAATGAAGCATAACACAATGCAGCATTCTGTCTTGTGCTTTGCACATCTTGGGTACACTGTGCATTGTTCCTGCTGTGCAGCTCCTGCATAACATCTGTGCCATGTCATAATGTCAAAACTCAGCATCTCCAGTTCTTTGTACATGTCCTTTTCTATTCAGCCCAGCACACTTCTGTTGTGTGATTCTATACATACTTGCATTGTTGCTTTATTCAACAAAGAGCAACCTTTCCTTGATAAAACGACTGTATCCAAGATACGTGCTTTTTTAAGGGCAGAAAGTCTCGTTAAAGTTGCTGGCATACTTTGTAACTGGGAGAATAAGGAGACTGTGCTATTACTTTTTATATTTAAAGCTGTGGTGATCCCTTAAAGGGTTAATTTTACAAGATTCAAATGAACTGATGGTATGCAAGAAAGTACATGAATTACTAAATGAAACCATCCTCCTATAAAGTATATGTCAAAGAAAAACATGGCAACGAAGGTAAGAAACTTGTCAAAACATTTTTAATGTACAAAACAAAATGTTCCTTCTCCCATACATGTAGCACAACAATGTCTGCTAAATGTACATTTACTGAATCCAAGTTTAGTCTGTCAGACAGACTAATTAATGATAAGATAAAAAGAACAAAACGCTTACTACAAGAACATTTACTGAAACCAATGTCAGTCTGTCAACTAAATAATTCAAAACACTTGCTGTAAAGTATAGATCCAGAAGTTTAGTTTTAGCCTACAATGGTTCCCTTTCATAAAGCTACAAAATCACACAGCTAGAAGAGATATCCAGACATGTAAGTTAAGCAACCCTCCAAGCTGACATCAATAAAATGCAACATTTTAGACTTGGCGTTATGAGTTCTTTACACCTGTTCAACTAATGAAGAACAAAAAGGAGATGTTACAAAGGCACATACATGGCTGTTGTAATAAAAATAAAAACATGGCTATAGTTACATGTGCTATAATAAAAGCAATTTTCTAACAGAACATTTCACAGTATGTAGCACCACACATAAAGGTTTGTGTAAAAGGTACAAACAGAGATGTGAAGTTGACTGGTTAATAAGACCTCATGGCATTTTTTTAGCTGTTTTATTGGGAACTGCCCTTTATCTTGATTAATCAGCTCTTTTATAACAAGGGTGGTTCCTATAATTTCCTCACTAAATCAAAGCTCAGAAGCAGGTGAACAGTTTAAACGTAGTTTCACAATGAAAACCAAAGTCTACAGTATACAAGGACAATACAAGCTACGGGTACACCAGCTATTCTCTTCACTATACCTTGACCGACTCCATGTGCTTTCTTGGTTCTTATTTGCTAAGGTGACTTGTACTCAAGAGAAAGATTTTGCTCCAGCACCTTAGCCAGCTCTCAGCTGCTTCAGCAGCTTAATGCTAAAACAGTTGAACTGGAAACTCAAAGGATGTAGGTTCAGATCCTATCTAAAGCATGGACTTCTGTTTCAACTCAAACCTTTAGAGGCAAAGGTCTAGACAGTATTCAAAAGCACAGCACTGAAGAAGTTCTTTTGAGCACTAGTTTTGGGGTGAACTGATGCACAAGCTCTTTCTCTTCCCCCGTTTCTTTCTGCCTGATTTTACTCAATGATGCATAAAATAAGGAAAACAGTACCCAGAACATTGTAACAAAGTTAACTTGCTATGATAGGTGCTTGTGATAATGGACCTTTCTCCAAGTACGGCCCTTACAGCAGGTACCACTAAAGTGATATCCCAAGAAGCAGGTCCACCCAAGTGGTGATACAAAAGAACTAATATGTGCCTTTGGAATCTATGAGGGTAAAGAAAACAGCCTCTAAAGGAGGAGGTAGGGGAGCAAAGTTAGAGTTCAATTTATCCACCAATAAACTGATTATATCCTCAGGGAATGAGTAAGTTCTGGGAAGAGGAATGGCTGATTTTTAAGGATGGCTTGCATTTCTTTTCTCATGACCAGGGCTTTTTCCTCCTCCAAAATACCTTTTTAAGGAAAGGTCAGACTCCTCAAAATAGGCTACATAGCCAATCAAAATCAAAACTATATAAAAGTACCACTTCTAAATGCTAAACAGTTAAACAAGAAGTTGCACTCTTTACAGGCATTTGTAATGCCTGAAAACTTACATGCTAGTGAAACAAAATTTTAACAGTGACTGCACCCACCATTACAAATTAATCATTTCAGAACAGTGACAGCACCCAACATTAAAGGATTTCAATATCTAGTGCTCTCAAATCCAACGAAGAAAATGGAGTTACTGGAGGGGGCATGTATGTATTTATAAGAAATCTCCTCACCTCCAGACTAGAAAGCCAGTACAACGACCTTGAACTCCTCTACATCCTTTTCATGGTTAATAGCACACTGTACTATGTATACCATATCATAATTATTATACCCCCTTCCAAGTTACCTGCAGCCCAACAGGTATATCTAAAACTGACATTCCTCCATATTGAACCCAACGCTATTCACTTGGGAGACTTCAACTATTTCTCCATTAACTTGGAAACAAACACCACCTCAAATAAACACACACAAAGATTCTTGGGCCTAATCAATGTGAGCTCCCCAGACAAAGTGGTTCATGTCCCAACTAGGGGTTCAAAATTACTGGACCTGGTTCCCACCTCTACAGCTACCATATGCTCAATTATCATGTCACTAGTCAAATCTGGCCACAACTTTGTAACCTTTATTACAAGTGCAAAACCTGACTAATCTCAAAACCCTTCTGACTTTCCAGACTATTCTAAGGCAAACCTAATCCAGCTAACTGATGACCTGATGAAATTTAAGCTCCTTCTTCAACTTGGTGATTCAATCTCACATGCTGCCACATTTACAGATAATTTCTATGTCAACCTGGAAGTATGCATGGAAGCATCTGTCCCGATAAGACAAATATAATGCCAAATTCATGAATAAACCTCTGTGGTGAAACCAAACCAGCTCTACAATAAGAGGAATAAACTCATAGCACATAAAAGTAAAATTAATACCCCTACATCTAGAGATGAACTCAGAAAAATCAACAAGCAACCCAGAACCAAAATCAAATCCTCCACAAGTAAGAAAGAATTGAAAAGTACCACCTTTGGTAAGGACAACCTCAAATCCTTCATCAGCTATGTTTGAAACCTTAGAGGTAATGCTCAGCAATGCCCAGAGCTAATACATAACACTTACTCATTCCCTGAAGACATAACCAATGTATTGGTGGATTAATTAATCTCTAACTTTATTAGCACACCCATATCATCCTCCGTGATAACCTCTGAGAAAAATCTGAATACTCTCTCAAGGGCTAAAAACACTGGCTCCATGGGTCCTAATAATGTGCTAGGCCATGTTCTTGTCAACAAATACAGTCTGGTAGACTTTCTACTAAGCCTATTCAACCTCAGCCTTTCTAATAGATTCATGCTGGAGGAGTGGAAAACTATGGTAGTCATCCCACTCCACAAGGCGGCACAGACTACTGATGCAGGAAACTACAGAGCTATAAACCTCACTGGGATGATCTTTAAAGCATTGGAACGCATCACTATGGAACTTAATAACAACAACATGAGCGGTCTGCAAACCATGTCCTCAAATTAATTTGGGTTTGTTTAAGGCAGATCCTGCCTCCTGAACCCGGTGAACTTCCTTTAGCAAGTCACTGATTCAACAGACTCTGGCAAATTGGTTCACACTGCCTACCCAGACCTGGCCATGGCCTTTGATATCATCTCACATTCTGCCATTACCAATAAGGTACTTGAACTAAATGCAACCCCCCATGTTACCTACAGGATAGCAAACTGGATAACAAAAAGAACCCACTCTCTTTGAAGAGTAGTTTCTAGCAATGTCTTTGGACAATTCTTGAGGACATCTTCTCTTTGGTATTTGCTTCACTGACTTCAAGGCTCATGGGCCTGTAGCTTACCTAGTTTGCAGATGACTTGAAACTTGGAGCTGCCATTAACTCCCCATCTGACTTCCAGATTCTTCAAAAGGGACCAACACGCACTCATAAATTGTGCCTGGACCATAGACTAAAACTAAATATAAAGAAATGCAATATGTAATACACATATCTTATCAGAGTGAATCCTTCCTTTTACATAATAACTTCCTTTGGATATAAAGCACAACCTGGACAAATGGATGGGCAATCATAAATATAGTCTGGGTCTGGCCCTTCAAACCTTTAGATCAATAACCTATTAACCCTATGAACACATTCTGGAAATACACTGGCAGCATGTTATGAGTTTTAAAGCATCAGTAAGTAGTCTTTACTTATGCATTTCAGCTGTGCAGTGTGGGTAAGCAATGCTAGGAAGCTAGACACTAACTTTGGCCATCAACGCAGTGGTATTTGAAAGTTTTTCAGAAGTGATCTTTGACGTTATTTCTGAAGGCTACATACAGCGTGAAAGATGAAAGTACTTAACAGCTGTTTATACATTTTGGATATGTTTCACTGTGGTTGGTGTTTTTTATTTTGATTAAAATCAAAGTTATAATAAAAAGGTGGTGAAGTATTACTCATTAGAGGCTAACAATTTGAAGGGATAATACCATAAAAGGGTATCTTCCTGTATAAGGTCTTTGTCAAAATTAAAAGGCGGCAAAATTGTGTAATCCATATAACCAATGTTGTGATACATAAATAGTTTTGTTCAGGGAACTGAATTTAATGTTACTGACATTACTGCACAAGTGTAGGAAAACTAAAAAGTTTGAAGAGTTATAAAACTTGCAGTATGAAAGCTGTGTTTAGAGGTAGAGATACAAGTAAGGGGAGGATAGGTTTTTAATGACTGTTAACTGCGTAACAGGCAGCCAATTTGGGATGGAAAGTTTAACAAAATAGGGGCACTTTTAATACAGAAAGAGCATCCCCTTTGAGAGTCTGGGTTTTATTTTATTTTTTTACACATTATTGATATTGTGGGTACAAGACTGGTATTACCTAGATAGCTCCATAGTGTAGCAGGAGAAAGCTCCGACTCCAGTGCAGATAGTCAGGGTTTAATTAACAGTTTTGGTGCCTATACGAGTTGTCTGGACAGTATGGGGTAGAATGGCTGCTGCTGCCTCACTTGTCCTTGGGGGGTAGAGAGGAATCTGGGTAACCACATAAGTGACACCTACAGGGAACTCCTAGCACAATTCTGAGCCAGCTGAGCCCCAATTTAATTAAGATACCATGTCTAATTATTATTTTTTGGACCCCTACATCATTTTATGATTCTGATACCCAGTCTTGCACTTTCACACCAAATGTAAGAACTGCACTGATCCACCTGCACTTTCACTGCTTTCACTAGCACCAGTCATGGAGCCCAAGAATGTCCTGGTGATCATGGCTGCCTATATTATATCACATTTTTTTTTTTAAATATGCTCTACCCACCATCTCCTCCCAACGTGGTGTCACGGTGATGCTTTAGGGGAAGTGTGCAATGCTCCCTCACAGGGAATGCAGTTAGGAACACCCATATTACCACCCACCCTCCCCTGTCACTGCATCAGTTGCCTGAGCTAATCAACCCCAGGTCATCTGGACTGTACCCAGTGCTTCATCCTTCTATGCTACTGGAGTGGTGTCCTATCCAGTTATTTTGACTCTTCGTTTTACACTTTTGCTTTCATAAAATAATTTTTTTTTATTCTGTAAGTTGTTTGTTCATTCCTTCATTCAAAGCCATTCATTAAAATGACTAAATAAAAACATACATGACAGGAAGAAGCTAATTTGTTATTATTTACATTAATTTTGAATAACAAAGCACTAATGTCTGAAATGGAACATGCAATAATTTTGAGTCATTCCAGCTTAGATAACATCTTTAAAAAGCCTTACCTATTAATTTTTTGTGTGCATGAAATACATAAGAATAGTGAATAATGAATAACTTGTCATTTTTAAATTCAGTTATATTTCTGAAGTTTAACCTCTGTGACCAACTCTTTAAGACTTTTAATAAAGCTGGAAAATCTTGCTTCCTTGGTTACCAAACTGCCTTACTTATCTAAAACACAGTTATAATCTCCTCGTACAATTTAATATACTTTCATGTATGTTATATTTAATACATTTTCTTAAACTTTAGCCTGAGCCTTTATTCCAGGAATTCTAATATGCACTGAAGATGAATTTCATATTCTAAATTTCTAATACATTTATAGCAATCTTACCAACTTGGCATAACATATTCTCATTTCCAAAATATGATTGCACCTCTTCACTTTTTTTTACAGGATGAACATGGTTTTGTAATTATAATTATTTCATTTATTTACATTTTATTTAAAAACAGGAATTTACTAAACTACAGTACAAGGAAAACTATCAATAAATAAATAAACCATCAATAAATAACTATCAATAAAAAATGTACTTTATTTTGCTTTTGCCTCTTCTTAAAAGTACTCAATTGTATTTATTCTGCTCCGTTTATTACTGCTTGGTAGTAGCCTGATTAAATTGTAGCTGTTACTCTAAGCCTTTCGGTTTAAGCACTTGGGCTCCAGACCAGTTGTTTTACATTAAGAAGGTTTGTGGTCTGCACTGTTGTGGCAGGACAGGTAGCTTAAATCCTTGGGAATTGCTGATTGAAGGCTTAGTGTTTATTAGTCTAAAAGTGCATTAGTTTTGATTAAAGCACATGGGCTTCAGGCCAATTATTTTTAATTAAGAAGGTTTGTGGTCTGCACTCTTGTAGGAGGAGAGGCTAGATTCTGCCCTTCTGAGCTGGGAATTTCTGGTTAAAGGCTTACTGTGCCTGCTTACTTGAACTGTTTCTTTCTGAAATTGGAGTGCTTTGGTTGCTTTAGCATAGACTGGATTCAGGCATCCTGAATCTAGTTTTGTTTGTATAACTTGAGCACTAATCCAGGCCATCTCTTTTGGAGAAGGTTCCCCTGCACCCTAGTGGCAGGAGTGTGCAGTTTGAACTTGTCTGATTGAAGACTGCTGGAACGGGGCTCAGTGTTGA
Organism: Protopterus annectens; assembly: GCF_019279795.1. Classification (NCBI taxonomy): domain Eukaryota; kingdom Metazoa; phylum Chordata; order Ceratodontiformes; family Protopteridae; genus Protopterus; species Protopterus annectens. Next base: position 1,737,097,891 of record NC_056735.1, on the reverse strand, counting down.
GCTTTTTTACTGGTTAATTGGGTAATTTGTTTAAATCAGTTTGCTCGTTTTCTATTGTTATATAAAACATTGCACTTTATTCATCTGCTTTTACTGTATTTGTGTTTATTCCTACTTTATTACTTTGTTTTGCTTTTGCTGCTTGTTCTTAAAAGTACTTACTTACATTTATTCTGCTGCATTTATTACTGCTTGTTAGTAGCCTGATTACATTGTAACTGTTATTCTAAGCCTTTGGTTGAAGCACTTGGGCTTCAGATCAGTTGTTTTACATTAAGAAGGTTTGTGGTCTGCAGCAGGACAGGTAGCTTACATCCTTCTAAATTGTGAGTTGCTGATTGAAGGCTTAATGTTGGTTATTCTAAAAGTGTATTAGTTCTGGTTTAAGCACTTGGGCTTTGGGCCAGTTATTTTATATTAAGAAGGTGTGGTCTGCACTCTTGTGGGAGGAGAGGGTAGATTCTGCCCTTCTGAACTGGGAGTTTCTGGTTAAATGCTTATTGTGCCTGCTTATTTGAACTGTTTCTTTCTGAAATTTGTATGCCTTGTTTGCTGTAGCATAGATTAAATTCAGACCTACTGAATCTAGCTTTGTTTGTATAACTTGAGCACTAATCCAGACCATCTTTTTTGGAGAAGGTTCCCCTGCACTCTAGTGGCAGGAATGTGCAGTTAGAACTTGTCTGATCAAAGACTGCTGGAACGGGGCACAGTATTTAGCTTTTTACTGGTTAGTTGGTCAATTTGTTTACATCAGTTTGCTCATTTGCTACTGTTACTTTAACAAAAATATATATATACACTTTATGCATTGCTGCCTAGCTAGGGTTAAACTACTCCCAGCGCCATAAAGTCTGCTCTTCAAATTTTCCCTTAGAACTAGCCAGTTTTTTAGTTTTAGCACTAAAACATGTTTCTTTGAGCTCAGCACTTGTTCAGAACTCATTGTAAGCACTAAATAAGCTACAAATTATTACAGCACTCAACTTTCCATACTTGTCTAGAGGAAAACAGTTTTTAGTACTTAATAAATAAGCACCTATCCAGGCATGTCTAAGGGTCAGCTCCCAGTGTTTTCTCCTGTCTACCTGATGAATCTGGGCATCTTGGAGCAATTCAGCAACTGCCTCATGTACAAAGAAAGCTCTCTCCCCCTACCACCCAACACTACAACCTGAGAGATGCACTTTTATAGCCAAACTGAAAGCAAAGCTCTCTTCACCCAAGACTGGACTAGACAGTCAAGAGGAGAAGGTAAACACTTGCACCACACCACACTCATCACATAGTCCCTCAAAACCTACACCACCAAAACACGCACATCGAAACACACACCTACATTTGTGGAGGCTCTCAATAAAAATCTGCTCATCAAGAGGCCTCCAAAGCAGACATGCAAGCAACCTCCACCCCCCAACACAACCCAAATGACACACAGCCCACAAACAAAGTGTGCCACTCAACCACAGCCCATAAGGCATAACAATGTACCCAGCACTCTAGTCATAGGTGACTCTACAGTCAGGCACACTGATGTTCCACTCACCAAGCTAAACAAGGAGAAAGTTAGTCAGCTGCCTGTCGGGTGCCAAGATCCGCCACATAACGCACGCACTCAGGTCACTCCAAAAGTACAAATATGACTATGTCATTGTCCATGTGAATGACCTGAGACATACCTCCCTGGAATACATGAAAAGAGACATGGAGGAGCTCTCCGATCTTGTAGCCCAAGCAGGTATGACCTTAGCCCTGAGTAGCATCCTGCCATAACCCAGAATGATACCACAGTACAAGGACAAAATGACTGACTTCAACAATTGGCTAAGCTTCTGGTGTCCTTCTAAGGGGATCCAGTATCTGTCTGCCTGGGATGACATGATTGACAAACCACAATGCTTTGCCAGAAATGGCCTGCACCTGTCGCCCTTGGGATTCCAGATACTGGTTAAGGCTCTTGCAACCCCTATACTGCCTTTTTAAGGCAAGGTTCAAAGGACAAATTCACCACCGTAACAGGTACAAGCAAGCAAAATCTGAGGATAATGCTACTGAATGCTAGAAGTCTAAACCTCAAAATGCATTCACTCGAGGCATTCCTTAAAATGGAGAACATCGACATCTGTGCAGTGACAGAGACCTGGTTCAAGGCTCCAGAGATCACCCCTGCATTACCAGGCTATAATTCATACCACGCCTTTCCGCCACCTAACCTATACCGAAACACTAAAGGTAGAGGCATGTCCATATTCATTAAGGATATCCACACCTCCAGGCTAGTTGCTGAGAATAATGCATCTGAGATTATTCAAGTGCAACTAACTCTGGGCAAGACCGCAATCTAAATTATAACTTGCTACAGATCCCCCACCATGGCCCAGGATTCCCACTCCTCATTTCTTGATACACTGGAAAATATTAGGGTACAACCCAACACCCTAATAATGGATGATTTCAACTACCTCACCATTAACTGGGAAAACTACTCATGTCCCAACTCTTTTGCTCAGCGTTTTCTGGAATTCATAAATTCCAATGCCTTGGATCAACTTGTCCACACCCCCACCAGGGGCAGCAATATCCTAGATGTGGTCATTACCAACGTGGGCGGCCGGTGTTCCACAACAGAGGTCAATTCCTCATTGGTCAGATCCGACCACAAGCTAATCACCCTAGACATCAACATCCCGCCCCCACCCCCCATTAGGGAAACCACTGTAAAGAAATTCTCCAAAGCCAACTTCACGCTTCTTAAGACAGAAGTGGCAAACTTCATGACACCCATGCAGATTGACAATAGAAGTACGACTGCTGAATCCTACACAAATGCACTTTATAAGCACTTACACGAGCGCATGGATTATGCTATCCCTAACAGAACCAAGATGCTATCCTCCAAAAAAGGAAGCCAATCCGGTGGTACCCTGCCATAAACAAACTCTACAACAGAAGAAAGAAACTGTTGCAAAAGAGAGTAAAATCCCAATGACTGGAGGAACTCCCTGGTCAGCCTCAGCAAGAAACAGAAATCCCTCATATAATCCTCCAAATCTAGTTATGAAAACAAAATCGCCACTGATTCTAAAGACAACCACAAAGCTTTCTATAGCTATGTCAAGAATCTCAATGGCAACACTCAGATCTGCTCTGAGTTACAGCATAATGGCACTAAATATACAGAACCAACTGATATTGCCACCATCCTGACAGATAGGTTCAGTGCTAACTTTACACTCCTCTCACCCCCTAAAGGGCCCATCTCTACATCAGAAGAATGCAAAGTTCCTGCAATCATGGCTGGACAGGTAAAAAAAACACTCTCCAAAGCCAAGAACACAGCATCCATGGGACCTGACAATATTCCAGGCTATATTATACATGAACTGCAGAATAAACTGGCACCCCACCTAAGCACCATGTTCAATCATAGCCTCACCTCAGGCTTTGCACTCACTGAATGGCACACAGCAATGGTTATCCAATTCTACAAAGGGGGAGCCACCACGGACCCCAGGAACTACCACCCCATTAGCCTGAGTCTGGTCTGCAATGCCATGGAACGTATCATGGATATTATACACAAAGACATGGGTAATCTCCAAACTTTGCACTCCATCCAGTTTGGGTTTGTAAAAGGCAGATCATGTCTCCTAAACCTAATAGACTTCTTTGAAGCAGTCACGAAAGCCATAGACGAAGGTAAGGTGGTTCATACAGCCTATTTAGATCTCGCCAAGGCTTTTGACACCATCCAAATCCAACTTCAGACCAGTGACAAGTGGAGTACCACAGGGTTCAGTCCTGGGTCCTCTCCTGTTTGGTATCTACTTTTCTGAAGTACAGGCTAACACAGAAGGTCTTTGGCTAATGAAGTTCGCAGATGACTGCAAACTAGGAGCCATAATCGAAACTCCTAACGATGTGGACATCCTACAAAAGGGCCTCACGGAGACAGATGCCTGGTGTCAAAGTCATGGCCTCAAGCTCAATGCCAAAAAGTGCACCGTCATCCCCTTTGGTAAAAACTCTGTACCTATGAGCTACCACATAGGTGGTAGTCTACTTAACACCGAAAGTGTGATAAGAGACCTTGGGACATGGGTGGATGGTAGTCTCTCCTTTGATAACCACATCGCCACAGTAGTCAGGAAATCCTTATACGTGGCACACCTCATCACAAAAGGTTTCTCATTCAGAAAAAAAGAGGTAATTGCTCACCTGTACTCATCACTCATTAGACCCATTATAGAGTACAACGCCCCTTTTGGTATGTACCTCACAAGACATCTACAACAACTGGAAAGGCCGCAGAAATACCTCACAAACAGGATTACCGGCCTCAAACAAGTGCCCTACGCAGACCATCTCAAACTCCAGCTTTACTCTGTCGCATATCACCTACTCAGAGGCGATCTCTGCCTAACAGACAAAGCTATGCCAAATCCAGAGCTATTGGATATGCTCCACTTAAAGATATCCCAATCCCTCCGAGCTACAGCTCTAGGGACCTAAACCTTGTCACTACAATAAACAGAACATGCTGAAGGGATAGATTCCTGTCCCAGAGACTTCTCATACTCTGGAACAAACTTCCTATCTATATCAAACAAAGCTCCTCATTAGCACTCCACGAAAAATCATGATGATTGGATGGGAAATAGGAAATTCACCCCGGGGATTACCTCTGTGGCTCTGCTCTACAGGGGCACAGGAAAATAAATTTTCTTGGGTGGTGAAAACCAGGGTACCTTTTTGGCTAGGTTTATACAGGCCCTATGGCCAATAGCCTAGTACCTACCTATGAAACAGAACAACTCATATGACATTGAAAACATTTCCTAATCTAATATGATTCTTAAATAAAATCTATCTAATGTTTAACATCAGGCTCCAGCTAAAAAAAATAAGTTAATTTTAGAAAGACAGATACAACTTCTATATTATTTAGGTAACGGTTAGAGTACAGGTAACACAAAGGAGTTGTAAGACAAAATGATCAAAAAATACCAAACAGCTGAAATAATAAACAGTGAAAGGAAAACAGAAATAACAAAAGGAAATATAATGTTCCAGTTTCATATTATCTCTTCTGACTGTACTTTTAATTATACATAATTATTTTGGTTTAATTATCAAGATCTCATTTAATCTCTCTCTAGTAATTAAGCTTTCTAAAGATGTATATTATTCCTATACAGGATGAAAAGAAAATAGTTAATTGCATCTCTATCTATTAATCAAATAAGAGTGGCTGTGTTATCAGGGAGATGACACGGATCACAAACTTTGCATCTCACCAGTCTCAAGTCTGCCAGAAGTACAGTAAGTTCATTAAGTTCCTCCTATGTTACTTTTCTAAAGATATCTAAAAGTATCAAGAAAAACTAATTGAAATTAAAACGTGACCATGTATGTCATGATTTAAATGAAGCAAAAATGGTCACCAAGACCCATTAAGTACCTGTAAAATGTATATTATCTGTTGCATTGCATGTGAGCTATACAATCAAAGTTATTACAAGGAATGAAATGACAAAGAAAAAAGAAGAGGTAATACAATGAAAATATAAACAAAGTAATATGACAACTTGCTTGCAACTATGTTTTATTAAGGTAACGACTCAAATTTGTGACTATGATAGAATGACTTTAATAACAACACACCAAGCCTTAAATATCTAAAAAGTTTAATTAACATTTTTAAACAAAAATACATACATACAAATATTTTAAGCACGGACATTAATGCCCTTCTAGCTTGCCAGTATACCAAAACACTTGTGCCCATAATAAGTGCCCAGGCTGTTCTTAAAAATATCTAAACTAGTACTTGCTTTAATCTAATTTGTTAGTCTGTTCCATGCATTAGCTGATCTCTCAGAGAGCCAATTATACTTTTCATTCCTATAGAACCTTCTGCATAGGTTGTCTTATGATTCTCTACTGCTTTTTGATAACCCCAAACATTCTCAGAGGTAGTTGTTTCTAAATGCCCTATATAGCTGAATAAGATCTCCTCTTGGATATCTATAAGAGACACTGTACAAGTTCAGTCTTTCATAGTAACAAATTTTCACATCCGTGGATGTCCTTGGTACATTTCTGCTGTCCTCTTTCCAGTTTTCTCATGCTTGCTTTCTTATAAGGTTTCCATATTGTTATTCCATACTCAAGTTTGAGTCTAATGTAACTAAGAATTTCTTATTTCCTAGACTTTATAAATCTTTTTATACCTATAGTTCTATAACTATCATTAACCAGTTGGTTGATCTGACAATAAAAACTAATAGCTGCAGTTACCCATATACCCAGTCCTTAAATGAGTCTACAGTTTCCATCACTGGCTGCGGTTATTAAATATTCACCTTTAAATTTGTCTCCCAAACCTCTTATGCTTAGTTTCTGATGTGCATATTATTCTCCTGTGCCCAAATGGTCAATTTAGTCAAGTTCTTTTGCAGACATGCCTTATCTGTAACACATGTAATCAGTTTATCCAATTTCAGGTCATCTACATATAGACTGTAGAACACTGCAAATGAAAAAATTAGGTCTGAAAGATACAGTCTTAACAATTAAGGGCCTGGCTTAGAGCCCTGTAGGACAGAGCCCTGTGGGACACCCTGACTGTAACCATGAATTCACCTGTCCAGTTGCTGTATATTTGCCATGTCGTATTTGTAAGCCATGCAGCTATCCAACTTATCAACAGTACATCAATACCTAGTTGTTCTAATTTATTGATCAGTGTTTTGTTATGACTCTGTCGAATGCTGAAGTTAAATCTATATAAATTACATCACAGCACAATGTTTCATTCATATCTGTTCATAGGTTGGTACTAGGCTATTGGCCCTAGGGCCTATACAAGCCTAGCCATAACAATTCCCTGGATATTTCTTCCCACAGTATTTACTTCCCTGGACCCCTGTCTAGCAGGGTGACTGACATGATCCCCAGGGTGAATTTCCTATCTCCCATCCAATCAAGGTTCCTTTTGAAGAGGCCAAGGAGGTGGTCTGCTTGACATGTACGGGCAGTCTATTCTAGAGTGTGGGGAGTCTCTGGGTCAGGAACCTATCCCTCCAGCATGTTTTTCTCATTGTGATGACAAGGTTTAAATCTCTGGAGCTTGTGGCTTTGAGGGATTGGGAGTTCTTTAAGTGGAGCATGTCCAACAGCTCAGGGTATGACATGGCCTTGTATGTTAAGCAGAGATCGCCTCTGAGTAGACGATATGCCACAGAGTATAGCTGGAGTATTTTTTAGATGGTCAGCATATGGCATCTGCTTTAGGCCTGTGATTCTTTTAGTGATATATTTATGTGGCCTTTCCAGCTGTTGCAGATGTCTTGTGAGGTACATACCAAACGGGGCGTTATACTCTATAATGGGTCTAATGAGGGATGAGTACAGTGGGGCAATGACCTCCTTTTTTCTGGATGAAAAGCCCTTAGTGACGAGGTGTGCCACATAGGATTTCCTGACTGTTATGGCAATGTGGTTATCAAAGGTGAGACCACTGTCCACCTGCGTCCCTAAGTCTCTCATCACACATTCAATGTTTAGTGTACTGCCACCTATGTGGTAATTCATGGGTACATGTTTTTTTCCAAAGGGGATAACTATACATTTCTTGGCATTAAGCTTGAGCCCATGGCTCTGGTACCAGGCATCTGTTTCTGTAAGGCCCTTTTGTAGAATATCCACATCATTTGGGGATTCAATAATGGCTCCCAGTTTGCAGTCATCTGCAAACTTTGTTAGCCAGTGTCCCTTAGTGTTGGCCTGTACTTCAGAGAAGTAGATGCCAAACAAGAGTGGTCCCAGGACTGAACCCTGAGGTACTCCACTTGCCACTTCTCTGGAGCTGGATTTGGAGTCGGCTACTTTTACAGTCTGGGTTCTGTCAGTAAGCCAGTTGGCAACCCATCGAGTGATGTAGGGATTTATGCCCAGCTTAGCAAGTTTACCTATGATTCCAGAGTGGGGGATGGTGTTGAAGGCCTTGGCAAGGTCCAGATAGGCTGTATGGACTGCCTTACCCTCATCCACAGCTCTGGAGACTGATTCAAAGAAGTCAATCAGGTTCAGGAGACAAGATTGGCCCTTCACGAACCCAAACTGGGTGGGGTCCAGTGTTTGAAGGTTGCCAATGTCTTTGTTTATAAGTTCCATGATAATGCATTCCATACCCTTGCAGATCAGGCTCGTCAGACTGATGGGATGGTGGATCCCCCCTTGTGGAGTGGGATAACTGTAGCTGTGCGCCACTCAGTGGGCATGAAGCCTGAGGTGAGGCTATGATTAAATGTGACACTTAGGTGAGGTGCCAGTTCATTTTGTCGTTCATGTAGTACACAGCCCGGGATGTCATCTGGTCCCATGGATGCTGTATTCCTAGCTTTGGAGAGTGTGGTTTCTACCTGTGTGGCCGTGATTACTGGAATTTGGAAATCTTTTGGTATTAAGATGGGCCCTTTAAGGGGTGAGAGGGGGTGAAGTTGGCACTAAATCAATCTGCCAGGATATTGGCAATAACCTTGGGATCAGTATATTTAATGCCATTCTGTTGTAGCTCAGATCTGAGCATTGCCATTTAGATTCTTGACATAACTATAGAATGCCTTGTGGTTGTCTTTGGAATCTTTGGCAATTTTATTTTCATAACTAGCTTTTGAGGATTTTATGAGGGATCTCAGCTTCTTACTGATGCTGGTGAGGGAGTTTTTTTGCATCCTGGGAATTTCCTCTTCTCTGCAACAGTTTCTTCCTTCTGTTGTATAGTTTGTTTATAGCAGGGGACCACCAGATTGGCTTCCTTTTTTTGGAGGAGAGCATCTTGGCTCTATTTGGGATGGCACGATTCATGCACGAGTGGATGTACTCATACAGTGCCTTAGTGTAGAATTAAGCAGTTGAACTTTCAGTTCCCATCTGCATGGGTGTCATGAAGTTTGTCACTTCTGACTTCAGTAGCGCGAAGTTGGTTTTGGAGAAGTTTTTTTACAGAGGTTTCCTTACTGGGGAGTGGGGTGGGATGTGGATATCAAGTGTGATTTGCTTATCGTCAGACCTGACAAATGAGGGGGTGACCACTGGTGTGGAGCATCTATCTCTCATGTTGGTAATTGACCAGGTCTAGGATATTGGAGCCCCTGGTGGGACAATGGATTAGTTGATCCAGGGTGTTGGAATTTATGAATTCCAAGAAGCGTTGGGAAAACGTGTTGGTACCCGAATAGTTTTCCCAGTTAATGGCAGGGTAGTTGAAATCATGCAGTATTAGGGTGTTTGGTTGTATCTAAATATTTTCCAGTATGTTTAGAAAGGTGTAGTGAAAATCTTGGGGCATGGTGGGGGATCTGTTGTTATATTTTATTTATTTTACATTTAGTTACTGGGAAAGTCTGACTGGGATAAGACCCATTTTCAGCGGAGGCCCAGGAAGAAAAGCTCTATATATAGAGAATATAAAAAACTTATACAAGAAATTATACAAAATTTATACAAGACATACAGTACACCAGAAATTACATTCTTTGCTATTATAGCTGACATTTGTACTATACAATAATCTGATATAATTCCTTATTCTAGTGCAGACATTGTAGGTTCTCAAAGTAAACTGAAGAAGCGTTTGTAGGGGGGAAATAGGGTAGAAAAAGATGAGATAAGAGATTATCTAGAGATGAGAGAGAGCATAGATTATGAGATAGTCAGGGAAGAAAAAAAAGTATGACCAGAAACTAGTCAACTAGTTAGCCTGGAGTAGTACAGGAGTAAAGCCAGATGTCATTAAGATAATTTTTAAGAATCTTTTTGAATTGATTGGTATTTCTGTTGGTTCTGATGCTGTGAGGTAGTGAATTCCACCTTGTTGCTAATTGATGAGAAAATAGGGAGTTCCCCTGCCTTATTAATGGATTTGGAAAGTTGGAGTAGAGATTTATTTGTTGAGCAAAGACTTTGATTTGTGGTATGGGCCTCGAGAATATTTACAAGGGCAGGGTTTTTTTCAGGTTGATATACTAGTTTGTGTGCTAGGGTTAATTGGTTATAGGACAGAAGTCGTGGGAGTTCTAACCAGGAGAGTTTTTTTTAAGGAGTGACAATCATGGGTATGATGTGGGGCAGTTCAAGTTTAATTAAATCTGTCTTTTTAAGGTTGGTGAGAATCGGGGAAGCACACAGACGTGTTGATAGACGATGGATTCTAGGAATGGCAACCCTAGAGGTGCTAGTTAGATATTTTTTATTTCTGTAAAGAGTACCCATTTTTTGTGAACTTTAATTGTTTGTGCTATATGTAGGTCAAATCTTAGGTTGTTCTCTATTATTACTCCTAGTACTTTTATTTGTGAATTAGCATTAATGTTAGTATTATTCCTAGCTGTGGTGTAGAAGGTGCTGGGGGGGGTCTTGTGGGTTGGAAGATCATGAGTTTTGTTTTATTGGGGTTAAGTATGAGCTGATAGCTAGAGAGCCATAGCTCAGTATCTGAGAATGATTTCTGGGTTATATCATGCAAGTGTTGCAGGTTATTAGTGGTGCATATAAGTGTTGTGCCATCTGCATATTGGACAGTTGAAGCCAGTGGGGTAGCACTAAGGAGGTTGTTTGTAAAAACAGTGAAGAGTAGTGGACCAAGAATTGAGCCTTGGGGTACTCCTAGTGTGACGGGAAGAGGGAGCGATAGGACATTAAGCCATTTTACAGATTGTTGGCGGTCTATTAGATAGCTTCGGAACCACTGAAGTGCAGAGGGCCAGAGGTTCAGTTTGCAGAGTGTATTTAAGTTTGGGGTGGGAGACAGTATCAAAGTCTTTGGATATGTCTAGAAAGACTTCAGAGACTATTTTACCATTGTTTCCGAGTTGGCTGGTGGTACTGGTAAAACTGAGGAGTGCAGTTGTGGCAGTATGATGGGGTCTAAAACCATGTTGCTAACATGTTGCTGAGGCTAAAATAATGAATCAGTGGGGAGTGGATACATCTTTCAAGGAGTTTAGAGAGTGGAGCGAGAATGGCGATCAATCTGTAGTTGGTCAGCTCTGTGCAATTTCCACCTTTAATTAAGGAGATAATGTGTGCAATTTTCCATATTGCTGAGATATGTTGTTCTGCTATGGATCTGTTAATAAGGATCGACACTGGATAAGACATTGCTTCAGCTGTTAGTTTTAAAAATTCAACTGGTAACCTGTCAGCTGCTATTGAAGAGGGTTATATTGTTATAAAACATCACGTTACAGGTGGTAATAGAGCTATTTTCGACATATGCTTACTGATAACTGGTTTCAAGTCCCAACCTACACAATTCTGACAAAAAATCCAATGTTACAGTCTTTTTTCCACAATATGAAAGTAGACTTGCGGGTCTATAGGATTGTGAGTTTGTCCTACTCCCCTTTCCCTTAAAGACAGGTTTAATAAGCGCATGTCTGCAATCTTGAGGAATCTCTCCATATTTACATGAACTAATGAATAAAAGATATAATGGTACTGTAAATTCTTAATGTTCTCAGGTCATTTCTACTAATTCCATCTCCTCCCTGTGCTTTGTTTGGATCCAGTTTGCGCACTTCTTTTTCAATATAATGTAATTTGATTCCAGTATCTGAGGTTATCTTGGTGTCACTGAAACAACTCATCACCCCCTTTGTAGAGCCAAACTGTTTCACATAAGCTTTTGTAAATTTATCTATAATCTGTTGTGTCTGAGAATAAATTTTAGAATCTGCACAGAGTTTATAAATTTGCACGTCTTTACTCCTTCCACATCTTACTAAGGAAAGGCTTCCTATTATGATCTATATCTTTATATACGTTTTCTTCAAATTTTTCTTGACCTTGTCTCACACTATGCTTAATTTGTTTGTTGAGCTTGTTTATTTCAGTTTTCAAAGTTGTAGTTTAGCCTCTCTTCCATTTCTTATATTTTTGTCTCTTACCTTAATCAGGTATCTTGTTCTTATGGAAATATGTCCCCCTGACGTTGTATTCCTAGATCCAGGTGTTAAACATTTTTTTTTATTTTTTGCACTGAAACAATTTCTCTTTCAAAACTTTCCATATTCCATCTGCAGTTTTTCCACTGAAAACATCACTCTAGTTAGTTATACACAGTGACTGTTTTGCTTCCATTCAATCTGTAATTAGCCTTCTGTGCATTGGTTTAGATTTCAGTTTGGCAGAATTATCTAGCAACAAATTAACCTTTATAACCCCATGATCACTGCACATTAAGGGTGGTAAAACTTAACTTGAAATAACAGTAATTTCTTTAGGAACATAAGCACCGTCGGTAGTACATTCCTTTCCAAGGTTGTTAAAAAAAAAATCTGAGGCAATTGTTGTTCCTGAATATAAGGTGTGAATAATTTCCTTACTAATGTTGTTGAATCAATATTATTCCAGTCTGTTTCTGGTAAATTAAGTCCCCAGCTAATATTATTCTTCCCTCCTGTGTTTCATGCAAGAAACATATGAATTCCTCTAAGTCATTTGCACTTGACTTTGGCGGTCTACACACTCCAGCAATTGTTATATGTTCCAGGATTGTCATTACTGTTACAGTTACACAGTCTGCAGTATTGGTGTTATCATTAAACATGTAATAATCACAGGTCTCATAACTATCTTTAATCCCTATCATAACACCTCCACCTCAATTTTTTGTTAGAATGTCTGCTACAGTAAAAACATTTATATCCTGACAGAACTGGTTTCCAGTCATTCTTAATGTACTAAATGATTATGGTATAAAGTTAGATTCATAAGCAGTAGTATAACAGATAATTAATAAATGCAATGTACTTGTTAATCTTGAATAAAGTAATGCTCTGCTTTTACCTTTGAATCACTGAATAATAAATATATATTAAATATCAAGAGATTATAATTAAGATATGTCTGCAATGAACATTTATACTGTTCTGAGACAAAAGAAAGTGTTAGTGGAAAACAAAGTACAAATAACCTTAAATTATATCATGTCTCATCCAGCAAAATAAATATAGATAAATATAATATAACCTGAAGACAGTGTAGGAAAATTATTGGAGCACAACAGTAAGAAATATGCAGTTTATTTATTTATTATTTAATGGCATTTGATTACAGGGAAGTCCAAATGGCAGAAGCCCATTTTCAGTGGAGGCCCAGGGAGAAAAGCTCCAAATTATTGCAAAACATTTTAAGGACAATAATTTTTCAGTCTTCAAAAATAAAACAAAACAATTTAGACATAATATAAAAACATTGTCATATAACTTGTATCGATTCTTAACCAATCATTTACTATTGAGAAAAATTTTAGACAGTTGGTACAGAAATTAAACGTAAGTTAGTCTAATACAAACTGGAATTGCAATATGAAGTGAGAGAAAAACAGGCTTATGGTATATTTAGAGAGAATGTCAGGGAAGAAAATCTGTTAGAAGTAAGGAAGCAAGTGAAGAAGGGAGAGTAAGGAGTTATAAGGAATGAAAAAGTACTTGTTCACATTTAGGGATATAGTTTTTCCTGGTTTTGAGCAAGAACAGTAGTAGATTTTAGCTAGGAAGTCTTTCAGAGTGGCTTTGAAAGATGGGAGGGAGTGTACTGACCTGATGGATACAGGTAAGGAGTTCTAGGCCTTAGCAAACTTCTATAAGTACAGACAATGCCCAGCAGATTTGATAGGTTTGTAGACACACAGGAGTTTTTGGTCACTGGATTACAATGACCGTCCGACGGGGAACATAGTTGTGTAGAATGTTTTTTTGTGCTAGACAGGCAGATGGATGCTGGTTAATTTTATAGGCGGTAAGATGTTGTGTATAAATAAGTTGAAGGGGTAGTCCTAACCAATTTATGCTTTACAGTCTTATACAGTGGTGGGTTCTGAAAGGGATGTTTGCTGCAAATTTAGCAACTTTGTTACATTTATACAAGCTACAAATGTTCAATAATTTTAAAATTAAAATAAACACTCCTTTTATAAATAAGATAATGAGTGGTCAGTTTAATAGAAATTATCAGTCAACCTCTACAAGCATGAGCTCCAGAATGTCTGCATTAATTACATGTAAACTAGAAAGGGCTACCTATCCCATTTGCTCAACACTTTGCTTTTAAGTGTACACAGTATTTCACCTAAACTTCCACATTAAAATCCACAAAAAGTCTAATAATCAAAATATCACTGGATTGTGCGTTATACTACCTTTGCAGTATTTTACCAAGCTAACATTGACTTCTCTTTTCAGTCTATTGCATCCTCTAATAATTTAAAAATTACAATCTGCTTTAAAAGAATCTTGTTCTTATGGGGTAGAAACTCAGAAAAAACAGACTGCAGACTGATGACTTTTTCCACTATTTCACATCCATAAAAGCAAAATATGGACTCCTTATTTCACGTATTCCCATCCAAGATCACTAACAGGAAAGACATTGAAGTGCACTCACAAACAGAATTCACAAAAATGGCCAAGCATGAGAAGCAGAAGTAAAGAGGTGTAGAACACATGGACCTATACTCTAAATATCCTGAATGCAAAATGCATACTGCATATTCCATTTTGTACAGCAAATGAATTTAATTTGAACTGCAGAACCAAGATCCCTGGCATTATACAAAACAGTCAAACTGAAAACATAATAGGAGTGATAGTTTGCATAGAGGAGGATGCATGATAAGGTAATCATGACAACTAAACCAAATGCTCCAGCTTGTTAGAATGGAAAAACAAAGTCAGCATGACTTTGTTTTTGTACAGTTTGTGAACTTTTGTGATTTTTTTTTGTTAGAATGGAAGACAGCAGAAATAAGCAGAGAAATTCAAGTGTTTAATTAGTTTAAATGCTGCTTAAAAGAATTGAGGATTATAAAACCTTTAGGGTTTTAAGAACAAACTCCCTGCATCTTGTTCTACTTAAAAAAAAAAAATCATCTTAGTATTAAATATGTTGAAATAATTCCATAATTATTCTGAATTAAATGCAAAAAATAAGTATTATACACCTAGTAAAATGTTAATCAAAATAAATCTAAAGAGAATACAACATGCCCATACAGACTCAGAAACAATATTAAAAATCAAATAATGAAATAAACACCCCATGTTTAAATATTTTAAATGATATTTCCTCCATTCCACAATCAAATACACTTATAAATCGTCAGTGTGATTAAAAATATATCAAACATAGTATAACCTCCTACACAGTTTCCAACCTACCAAAAATCTACATAGCCATTTAAGTATAACATATAAAAAAGGTAACTACTAAGATTTTTTTAAAAGTTTAATGTCCATTTTTTGGCAGAAATAATTGAAGGCTTTTGCAAGTTAAATAAATTGCATATTTCTGGGAGTCTATTTCTGTGTGCCTCCTTAAAATGAATATGCCAAATTCCATTGAACAACATCAGAAACTACTGTATCCTTTTAAATAAAAGTTACAATCTCTTCTATCCTGTTAAACAATCTTCCTCCTGATGGAAAAAAAATTTAATTAGTAGGAAAAAGTTGACTATTTTTAAAGAGTTATGATTAAAGATCGAATTATTTTTCTTTTCTTGGATGCTTTCACTGAACAGTTTTTTTCCATCTTATTTGAGAATTTTCATTTTTTACATGGCTGTTTCTCCACACTGAGCTTAATACTATGTGCTTGCTCAAAAAGATAAGAACTCAGCTACTACTTGTCTTGATGAAGCATTTGGTTTTGAAGAAGGTTTAGTCAAAGCTACAAGTTTCCATTCAACACCAAAATATTGTGCTTCTTGAAGGTTCAAGCACCTTGGAAATCTATATTGTAAAGGAAGCAACCACATTACTGACTTCCAGTTTTTTAAACAAAGATTTGTGCGTTCTTCCTTATACAATGATTTCCATGTTTTCTAAAATCTGAAATATCGTACAATTTATTATTTTTTCATAAGAAATTCTGCATTTATATTTTCTTACTGGAGTTCTCCAAATACTTCAACAAAGTATTAATTTAAGGATGTGAACACACAAAGTATTAGTTTACGGGTGTGCATACTTATGCAACCAGCATATTGTACATTTTTTTAATATTTTTTTTATAGTTTTTCCCCCAACAGATTTGTTTTTCAATTGAATTGCACAGGTTATAGGTCACATTAAAGGTGGGAAAAGTTTTGAAATGATTTATTGTGGTCTCATTTTTTATATCACAAAAACCTGGCATTTTAACAGGGGTGTGTAAACTTTTTATATCCACTGTACATATTATATGTATATATATATATATATATATATATATATATATGGTGGTGGTGCTGCGGTAGTATTGTCGCCTCACAGTAAGACGCTGTCCGGTTCGATTCTCAGCTAGAGCGTCTTCTGCGTGGAGACATGCGTGAATGAGCGTACCTTCGTTGAAGGTTGTGCGTCAGGGCTGGTAACTCGGCATGTAAAATTCAACTACCAATCATTAGCGGACCGGATATATATATATATATATATATATATATATATATATATATATATATATATATATACATACATACATACACACACACACACACACACACACACACACATATGCCCCACAGAAAGTGCATCAAAATATGCATTATGCTGTCATATAGCCTGGCTGGCAGTGGTCACTCAGGAATCTTGGACAGAGTACTAATCAATTACAATGTATTTAAAAAATGTTCCCATGCTAAGAGAATCCCATCTCCTGTCCACAGCAGATTTTACTTTTAACTCTGGCTACCTCAAGCACTAGTCACCTGAACCAATGGGAAAGGCTGTGCACGATTTCTCTTAGTGGTCCACACAAACCAAACTGAAACATTATTTCTACCACTCAAAGTGGTAGGAGGACCTGTATTATAATCCTACTATTGTCTATGCCAGGGGGCATGTAGATAAATGCTAAGCGGTTTTAAAAACAGCCCTGTCAAGTCAGCTGAATTGGAATGGAGTTTTGAGTCTCAAAATGTAAATGTCTACTGCTTTTAAGGAAATAAAATGAAAACAAATAAAAGCCATGCTTTATTTGCCAGGGCTGCATGAGCTGCCCCTGATGAGCAAATTTAGTTAATATTTTGTGTATGAAATAAGTAAGGTATCCTGGGCAGGGTGCAAGTATCTAGTAAATATCTGGGAAATGTTAAAATATAACTTTCAGGAAACTAGTTAAATTTTAAAAGACTGTCTTGGCTAGGAAAAGTACAGTTGTGTACAGTTAACATAAATGTAGATATTCGAGTGTATTCACTGTTGTAGTCATCACATTTGGGTTATCCCTGCCAGGGTAGCCCTCGGCTGATCTGAATACCAGAGGCTTAGCATTTCTGCGTCGGTTGCTGTTGCTTCAGGACTGACGTCAGGTCGTCAGTAGTATAAAGTAAGGCAGCCAACGCTATTACATCACTTTTTCTTGCTCTAACCTGTCAGGACCCCCCCCCCCCCAGTAGGAGCCAGGTTCTGGTGGAAGAACCCCACCAGTAGAAAGTAAATACCAATATGTCCCTTGTAAGGAAAGAGAAGAAAAAAGGGGGATGGAGGGAGGAAAACCAGGACTGCAACAGTGAATACACTTGAACATCTACATTTATAGTAAGTGTACACAACTGTACTATGTTCTTCGTGTTTCACTGTTGCAGTCATCCCATTTGGGTTGATTCCCAAAGCTGAAGAAATGGGTGGAGGCAGTCAAGGAAACTAGGGGCTGGCTAGGATGCCCTGCAAGACTGCAGAGGCAAACTCTGCCCTGGATTTGGAGAAGACAGGCAGGTGGTAATGTTTGGTAAAAGTGTGAACAGATGTTGAGGTGGCAGCCTCCAGGATGGGGACTCCTCTGAGGAAAGCTGCAGAGATGGAGGCTGCTCTGGTGGAGTGAGTCCTGACCCCCTTGGGGGGAAGGCTTTCCATGTTGTTTGTAGCAGAAATGGATGCAGTGTGCTATCCATTTAGAAATGGTTTGGTTTGGTTTGGAGATGGCAAAGCTAACCAGCAATTGATCAGACTTTCTGAAAGATTTATTCCTGTCTAGATAGAATCTGAGCTATATATGCACATCTTTGTTCTGGGGATTAGGAAAAAAGGTGTGCAAATGAATGGATTGGTTGACAGCTACACTGGACACCACCTTGGGCATGAAGGATGGGTTGTTCCTGAGGGATACCCTGTCAGCATGGAAGATGATGGATTCCAGAGCCAGCTTGGAGATTCTTCTGGCTGAAGTGATGGCCAGAAGGAAAGCTGTCTTCCAGGATAGGAATTTTAGCTCTGCAGAAGAATCTGGTTCAAGGGGGGGGGGGGCAGAGAGCTTTTCCAACACAAAGTTAAGGTCCCAAGCTGGTGTTGGTGCCCTTCTGGGGTGGCCTGAAGTTACTAGCCCCTCTGAGGAACTGTTTGATCAAAGGGTGCGAGAAAAAGGGCTGCTAAGTGGGAAAATGAGAAGAAATAGCAGAGGCATGAATTTTTATAGAGAAGAAAGAGAGACCACTGTGTAGCAGGTCAGCTAATTAATCCAGGATGAGAGGGAGGGAGGGCTGTGCCGTATTGGCTCCCTTAGCCTGAATCCAGGTGCAGAACCCTTTCCATTTGTCAGTGTAAGACTTTCTAGTGCTAGGGCATCTGGCCTCATGTATAACATCTAAAACCTGTTTACTGAGGTTGGCAAATTGATCAGGGGTTAGGGAATAAGCCAAGCTGCCAAATTGTCTGCAATTGGGGATGCATGAATTCCCCTTCCCTCTGGGTCAGGAGGTTTGGAATCTGAGGAAGATGCCATAGTGGCAGTGGGGACAGGCTGCGCAGCAAGGGGTACCAGTGCTGGTGAGGCCAGTTTGGAGCTATAAGAATTGTCCTTGGTTTTGTCTCCTTTATTTTGAGCAGCACCCTGGGGATGACAGGTAGTGGAGGAAAGGCATAGACTGACCCAGGGGAAGGACAGGGCATCCACCTTCCAAGCCATGCAGTGATGCTCCCTGGTGCAGAATTTGCTGAGCTGATGGTTGGTGTGGGAGGCAAAGAGGTCGACCTTCGGGATGCTCCATTTCTGAGTTATTAGGGTGAAGGTTCTTCTGTTGAGTTGCCACTTGTGTGGGTCCAGAAGATTTGTGCTTAACTGATCTGCCAGAGAGTTAAGAGAACCTGGTAGTAATTGTGCTAACAGGTGGAGTTGCATGGCATAGGCTGTGTGACAAAAGGGTCATGGCCAGCCTGCATAGATGGTAGGAGTGAGTCCCTCCCTGCTTGTTGATATACTACATTACAGTGATGTTGCCTGTTTTGATCAGGAGAGCCCCTGGGGAGAGAAGGGACTTGAAAGCTATCAAGGTGTGCTGGACAGCCATCATCTCTTTTTGGTTGATGGGCAGAGGAATTTGCTGTGGGCTCCATTGGTCCTGTATGCACCTGCCATCCAGGTGTGCACCCCAGGCATAGTCTGATGCATCTGTGGTGAGGGTCTGGGTGGTAGGGGGTGGTGAGAAAGGTAGTCCCTTGTTGTGGGAGCATGCTGTTGCCCACCAATGAAAATCTTTTCTGAGGCAAGGAATTACAGGTATAAGAGTCTCCAGGTCTTGACAGTGTTGACACCAAAGGCTTTTTAGGTACCATTGAAGTTTCCTCATATGCAGTCTGGCATACGGAATGAGTAGTATGTAAGATGTCATGAACCCCAGAGCTTGCAGGACCTTCCTTGCAGATAGCTGGGGTCTGATGGCTAGTTGAGAGAAGTAGGCTGTCGGGAAATTTTGCTTTTCTGGTGTAAGGAATGCCATCTTGGATGCTGTGTCCAGGCTTGCTCCCAGGAATGTAAACCTTTGGGTGGGCACCTGTCTGGATTTATTTTCGTTGATTGTGTACCCTAGCAAGGTTAGTAGGGACTTTACAAAGGCCAGGTGCTTGAGCAGCTTTTCCTGGCTGTCTGCCTGTATTAGGCAGTCAATTAAGTATGGGTA
The DNA here is from genome assembly GCF_019279795.1 of Protopterus annectens. Lineage (NCBI taxonomy): Eukaryota > Metazoa > Chordata > Ceratodontiformes > Protopteridae > Protopterus > Protopterus annectens. The sequence goes on along the minus strand of NC_056735.1, from coordinate 1,737,077,949 downwards.
AAATCTGGATATTCCTTTGTCTGCAAAAGGCAGTGGCCGGCGCAAGACATTTCGTGAAAACTCTGGGAGCAGTAGATAAGCTAAGGGGAAGCACAGAGAACTGAAAGCACTGAGATCCTGCCCTGAAACAGAGATAGTTCCTGCATGATTCCCTAATAGGAATATGGAGGTAGGCCTCTTTTAGATCTAGGGTGGCTAGCCAAGCATCTTTGGACAGCATGGGTAGCAGCTGGTAGAGGGTGAGCATTTTGAATTTTGGGATCACCAGGAAGGTGTTTAGAATGGATAGATCTCTTTTCTGGGTACCAGAAAATGTCTGGAGTAGAAACCTTGCCTCTGTTCTACAGGAACATGCTTTACTGCCCCTCATAGAGAGCAGGGGACAGGACTTGCTTTTGCGCCTCTGCCCACTGGTTTGGAGGTAGATCTGGGAACCCTTTTGTGGTAGGAAGGGTGTGGAAAGAAAATTTGCATCCTTGGGACTGTATGTTGAGAACCCAGCGGTCATTGGTAATGGTGGCCCAGGTGCTTGCGTGAAAGGAAAGTTTTCCTCCTAGGGGTAAGTGAAGGTGGGCTGGGGGAGGTGATTCATAGTGAGTTCTTACTATAAGGGGGTGGCTTAGAACTCCCTGGTTTTGAAGTGGAGGTAGTCCACTGCTTAGATCTCTGCATTCCCTGTGGCTGCTGTCTGGGGGGTCTGGTTTCCTGAGGTCTGAGGTGGACTGGCTTAGTGGGAGCAGGAAAGGACCACTGCTTGGTGGGACAATGCCTGCTGAACCTGGATGGTTGGACCTGTAAGAAATCCTTAACTGTCTACATAGATTTAGTTTTTTTTTACCATCTTTTTTAAGACCTCTTCTGCCTTAGTGCCAAATAAGTAGTCTTTGTGCAAGGGGGCATCCAACAATTTAGATTTGTCACAGTCTGGCAAGGGATGTTCCTTAAGCCATGCATGCCTTCTAATGACAGATTCGGTGACTGCTGCCCTGCAAGAAGCTTCTAGGGCATCAAAACCACAAAACAAGGTGTGTTTAGTTACTTGACTTGCAAAATGCATTAACTCTTGTAACTCTTTAGATTCTGCACAAGCAGGAAGGAAGACCTTTTTTTGTTTGAGGAATTCAAGGGTATGTTGCTGAAATTTTAGCATATGGAGCTGACAATTTAGTGCCCTGATAGCAAGAGTAGTTGAGGGGTATACTTTTTTACCCCATCTGTCTAGTGCTCGGGAATCCCTATCTGAGGGGGTGGGATTCTTAGCAGAGGTTGCTTTAATCCCTTTAGGCCCTTGAGAAATTACCTCAGGGTCAGCAGTAGGATTTCTATAAAGAAATTTGTGCGAGTCAGGGACTCTATAGTACCAGTCTGGTTTTCTGGGTGCAGGAGGAAGGGTGTCAGGAGTCCAGCTGGATTCCAGGAAAATATCCTCCACAACATCCGGGACTGGGGGGATGGCCAAGGGTCTGTGCTGTGGAAGATCTAAGAATTCCCTGAGTCTCTTTTTAGACTGAGGGTAGCCCTGACTCTCCCATTGGAAAGACTCACTTAAAGTATGAAAGGTTTCCCCGAAGGAAAAATCCTCTGGGGGAGAGGCAGAAGGGATGGAATCCTCTGCATCAGAATCCTCATAAGTAGAGAGGGGTTGCATGTCTTCATATTCAGATGCATCGGTCTCATCTGACTCTTGTTCAGACAAAACTACAGGGGACAGATCTCTTCCTTTTGGAGGGGTTAGCTTGGCTTCCCCTGATCGGCATGACAAGGTCTTCCACCATTTTAAGCATTTGAGACTGAGGCAAGGAAGCAGGTGCCTGAGATTGGGTTGTCGGTTTCTTGGGTGTGGTTCGTACCCTGGGCCTAAGAAACTTGGTAGTTTTCGAAAGAATGGTAGTCATGAATGAAGAACGTTGGTTTGTGTCGAGAATCGGTAGTGCGAAAGACTTCCTCAGATTCCAGTGCCTGCTCAGCGGCTCCAGACCCATCCAAGGTGAAGATGACCGCAATATCCTTAGTCTAAGAGTTTTGCGACATACTGGACTCCGAAAGGGTCTCGGTAGTGGTCTGCGAATCCACAGAAGCGGGCATCAGGGGCTGCGAAAGCGCCTCATTGAGGACCAGAGAACTGACGACTAGCTTAACAGAAGCATCATCGGTAGGTTTGGACCTGTGCGGTCTGTCTCTGTCTCTGCTGTCAGATGGCTTATCAAAGCCATATCGGAGTTTGAGGACTGTAAGTGAAAATATTTAAATATTTAGCTACAATAAGGGCCTGACGACAGATAGTTCTGGCATTGAAAAAAGCACAGAAGCGACAGCGGGTGACGTTGTGGTCTGGCCCTAAACAAGTGACGCAGTAAGAATGAAAGTCTCGGTGTGGTATTTGCTTTCCACAGGCGATACAATTGTTAACTTTTTCTGACATCGGTTAGTGCATAAAAAAGGATTCCCAACGGGGTACTTAGCTTTAGAAGACGTCAGCTTAAAATCGGTAGACGAAACTCAGGTAGCGGCTGACCAGCACTCGTGCAAACTGCTTCTGCTTCGGGCTCCAAGGTAAGAAAGACTGATATAATGGCGCCGGCTGCCTTACTTTACACTACTGTCTACCTGACATGAGTCCTGAAGCAACAGCAATCGATGCAGAAATACTAAGCCTCTGGTATTCGGGCTGGCCAAGGGCTACCCTGGCAGGGATTACCCAAATGTGATGACTGCAACAGTGAAATACGAAGAACATCTCAAATTATACAAATGATAAAATGGCCATCTGGCAAATATGATGGTGTACAGCACACATGGTGCATCTGAGATGGTCATTGCTAAACACCATTTACAAAAACTTTAAAAGGATGCTTGCCTGCATCTGGAGAATTTTATATACTGCAATCTAATACAAAAATATTGCTAATGAGGATTAAATCATGACACAGATATAGTTTTTCTACTTTCTTTAACCAGACATTGTTCACTGTTCCTGCTGACCATCAGCTCCTATTCCTGGATAACATCCAAGCAACATTTTGGAGTTTTACCTTAGGTCCCTATTTCA